>NC_081780.1:12118834-12418834 GCF_963082965.1 Carassius carassius | reverse complement strand
CTACATTAACACATTGTAAAAGTTGGCATCATCTAGTCTTTTTTAGTCTTTGTTGGCCCATAATGCTCCATGGTTTCTGTCTCAAGGCTTCAGTAAACTCACCGGCATTTTTAGAAAGCCTGATCGTGGCAGCAAAGATGAGTTATGACTCTGATCTGCTCTGTAAAGGTTGTAATTAGATGTGTCAGTCTTTGAAGAGCTGACGTACATCCCCACGCTGTTATGCAAAGGACCGATATGGCTGTGGAAGCTAATATCTTCCATCTCATATGGATTTGCACATCAGTTGCAAATGCAGAGCAGGGCAATCCTTCTAGTACAGGGGGATTGACATATTTTGAACGTCTTATCAAATTTTATAGTAGTACATTAGATGACACAAACAAACCTGTGTGGGTTTTCATAACATTTACATGCTCTATGGTGATGTTAGTTCATCTGAGGACTTGCTTTTGGATTTCTAATACATCACTTCCAAAAAAATGTTTGGTAAGCGTTAGGAAGCAGTTCCAGATTTGGAAATGACTGTCACATGGAACTTCACATGCTGTTCCAACTCTGTTAGGCTAAGAAGCTCTAATGTATATAACACTCCTCAGCAACAGAGCCAAGCCACAGAATCCAAAATCTAAAACAGCAGCCTCCTCCCAGAGCAGTATACGAATCAAACAATACAATCACAATTACATTTTATACACAAACAACAGATGTCGAATCTCCACAATTCATGGCAGCCCACCAATCCCTGCTACTCTCCCAGTTAGAAATGTCATCATATTGAGAGCTTTTACTTTTAGTAGATTTGAAACACTAGACATTTCCCAAATTTAGGAATCTCCCATTTAAACAATTGGTTTTCCACTGTGAAACATGCTCAGCTGGGCAGACACCTCAAAAATGCCCTCTAGTGGTGATATCTATCACAGAAAAACAAATCATAGGTTGCCAGAAGTTGGTGACAGTAATGACTGCCTTGGTTGTATGTTCTGGAATATCCATTTTGTATACACTCCAAAAAAGTCTTCAAAAATAGGGCCCAATGTACTGTGCTAACGTGGAGTTTTCCATGTTGAATTTTCACAGGTGTTTTATCTATATTATTAATAAGCCATTGCATTGTGTTGTGTTTTAAAGGAAATGTCCATAAACTTATCTGAAAATGTTCTTGAAGAAAATTACCAGTACCATTACCTGTACTGGTAAAAGTACCAGTTCTTTGTGCTACTTATTTTGTAACCAGCTTTCCAGTCATTGAATAATTAAATCATGAGTCATCTCCTGAGAATCAATATCTGTAGTGCATCTTTACATGTGTCCTGTACTAATAATGCAATGTTTTTGTTCTTCCTTTTAGAAATGGTCACCGCTACATCTGAAGACTGGCTGACAGATCTTACCCAAGAATCTGCACTCCCTGACTGCAATGCAGAACGTTCTGGAATCTGCAGTTCTAGTGACACTTGGCCCACCACCACTGTCCTGAGCAACAGCAGCAAAAATGACAGCACAACCACCCTCTCCACCAACCTCTCTCAAAGTCCCAACCCATTTCCAGCCCCACCTATGTTTGTGGTGCTATATTCTGATTGGAACAGTGCCCTGGCGACATGGGGTTCAGCGTGGGAAGCACACATCTACGGCCTGGGCACTGTGTTCTGTCTAGTCGCTTTGGCCTCCACACTGAACCTCCTGTGCCTGCCCCTACAGTACCCATCAGGCTGTGGCTACTTTGCTCTGGTTAGTCTCTGCCTGGTGGCCGCTGGCTGCACTAGGGCCTTCGCCCTAGTGTACGATGCATACGGATACCAGGACCGCATGGCATCCACAGAGGCTTTACTGTTACTTTACGAGGCACCATTTCCCTGCATGACTGCCGCCTTTGGCCTAGTATTCCTACTCCTGTCAATGCGTTCTCGTATGCAGCTGTCCTATTCCGCCTTTCAGAGACCTTGTTTCCTGGCTTGCTTGGTGCTTCTGCACTTTGCTGCTGCCTTTGGCCCTGTTGCATTACTCCATGTTGATCAGCAAGTCTACTTATTTCTGTCCTTGATCTCTAGAGGTGCCTTTGTGGCTCTGGCAACTTTCCTATCAGCTGCATATTTTGTGTTCTACTGCTACGTTCGTGCTGACTCCAAGCATATTTATCATCTGAACAACACATCACCAACACCAGCCGAACGCTACAACCGTTGCCCATTTGCAGAGAGCCGAGACTGGGACCGGGCAGCAGCCGCAGTGTTACTCTGTGCTGTCTTCTCTCTGGCTTGTGCAGGGCTGCAACTCTACGCCATGCTGCACGCTCTCGGAATTGCTGGAAGCGCTGAGTCCTTTCGGCCTTGGCCATGGTGGACTTTCCAGTTCAGCTGCCGAGTTTGTGAAGCAGTGATCTGCCTCACACTGGTCCTGGTAGTTGCTCAGCCAGTTTACTGTTCTGATCACCTTCCCCAGCCAGGAAGTTGCTGGACAGAACTGCTTGCAGCAAAGTCACCTATCATTCCTGGGAGCTACCAGTGGACTCTGTCTCACCAGGAGAAGCTGGCCATTTGTGATCCAATTGGGCATGGAGAGACAGAGTGCCTTCCCTTGTACACACTGGTGGATGACCGTCTCAGCAGCTTGAATGGCCTTGACCTTTTATACCACAGCAACCGGGCATTGGCCTATCATGACCTTGACCTCGACTTGCCCAACACTCAACCCAACACTGGTGCCCCTTCTGTGGGTTCATCCTGTACCAGCGACTCCACAGCGGACCTGCGCCCTCCTTCGCCCATAAATCTGCGTCGAAGCATTGATGAAGCACTGTTTGGTGAATCTCTATTTCCCATGAGTCTCTTCAGCCCCTTACGACCCTTCACCTCTAGTGACCGCTCGCTGAATAGTAGAGAGATCAACTCCAGTGGCGTCCAAACCCTTACTCCTGATCCAGGCCTATATCGAACATCTTCATGTGTGGAAGTGCTACCTAAAAATCCCCTTGCTTCTCAAGCTCAACCAGATGGTGCATCGTTAGGTTTTCCTCCATCCCCTTCTCCCTCACTATCATCTTCAACTTGCTGCTCATCTCCAGAGCACTGGAGAGGCAGCTCCAGCTCCTGTTCCCTCTACAGACAGTCTCTGGGTGGATCTTCTTTGGTTTTGTGCTCTAGTCCGGAAGGACACCATCCACCACCCTCTACCCTCAGTGGGGGTTCCAGCCACACTGCCAGCTCTGGCCACCAAAGGGGAAGCTTACAGAGACCCTACAGAACATTAAAGTCAGAGGAGAGTATGGACCAGCAGTCAGAATTTGACCAATCTGTCCAAGAAGAATTTATCAGTGTGTGCAGACAGATTGACACTCTGAGCATCTGCAGTGAGACTATTGACCTCTAGGGGCAGACCTCTACTTTCAGACAAAACAAAATGATGTAATATGAAGAAACCAAAAGTTTTAGATATATGATGAGCAGGTAATGGACAGATCAGGTGATTCGGTGAGTCTGTTTGCCAGGGTGTCAAAACACACTTGCTATGTGTAGACATACAGGTAAACATTTTGTGGTCTAGAACTGTGCCAAATGTTTCATTTTGTAAGGGTTGGTTTGCTTCTGTCAGGTAAGTTCTCCAAAGAGATGGGTTCTGAAGTCAATATCCTTGTAAAGGTTTAAGAAGTGCCACCAATTGCCAGAAGCTTAGGCAGATTTTGTACAAAAGTTCTTTGGTGATTGATAAATTTGTAATTGTAAAACATTTGTTTCAAATTTTTCTCTATAATCCTAACAGTGACGTTTTGTATGAATTTGTGCCAAATCACTTTTTGGTCTATGTGATTAATACTGTGAGAGTGCGAACTACTGATAACCACACCGTTAAACAAATACTAGGCAACATAGCATCAGAAAATAGTTTCAAATTAAACACAGTATAACCTGTCAATCCAATTTTGTAAACCCTTAGAAAAGTTAATTTTGCTTCTGGTCTAGTTGCACAGTTAATTCAAATACCTGTTGTTTTTTGCAACAATGCATTATGAAGTTGAAAGACCCAATTGTTTTATCAGCTCGGAGGGAGAAAACTTCTCTTAAGACAAAAAGAAGGATGCAAGTATTCTCGCAGCACACTCTGCTAATAGCTAAAGTTCAGTCGTTCTGTAGCACTTAACGATTTGAACTATAGCTTGCCATTTTTTTTTCCTTTTCATAGTGTATATTTGATATATAACTACAATTAATCATTTATTTATCTGCCAGGTCTTATGTCATGTTTTCAAAAACTCTATACACTGTAATTCAATACATAAAAATGAAGAAAAATTACTTTGTACATTTTATAGCGTGCATGTTCTGAAAACGTGTGAGAAACTGCTGATATATCTAATGTTTGTCATTAGAGGCTGTTGGAGATTTGCAATAAATATATTGAAAAGTTACATTTGTCTCATGCACAAATATTTCACACACAAAACAATCTAAGTAACAGATTAAGTACTTTTATTTATTTTTTAAACAATATTGAATAGGATATGCAACCTCAGTTGAGTACACTGCGGTAAACAGACTTGGATGCAAAGGGTGTCTTTGTACATTGTTATACTGAGAATTTTGTACACCTTGAATAATCGGCCACATATTTAATGCTAAGATATAAAATAAAAAACTTCTAGAAAAAAAAAAAAAATGCAAAACGCTAAACAAATAGTACTTAAATTGTATTACATAAACAGTCATTTCAATACATATGGTTGACATGCTTCATTTGGCAGTGATAGATAAATGAAGCCACAGGATCTGGCGAGTATGAGTTGCATGTTTTGATTTAAGACGAATGTGTCCTTCATTTATTACACAATTCAAGGCATGTCACTGGTCCACCCAACACTGTAGGGGACATTTAGATGGACAAAAATATCCTGAGAGAAGACCAGGATCCTCACAGCATTTATTTGGCTTTTATAGAAGATTAAATAGTCAAGTTAACAAAAATGCACTTGGCATTTATGTAAATAATAATAATAAAAAAAAGAATACTGCAGCATGCAAAGGAAAACGTTTCATACCTGTACAGCACTCAGAGTCACAACTGCATTAACCTAGATTCCATAATTACTATTACTATTCTTCTTTAAAATTCCTCATAGACTGCATTAAAAGTCACCCATAATTGACCTTGACAACCATCAAACCCTTCAGTATAACTTCCAGCTTTTGTCAAAAATACAATCCAGACACATTAGCATGACACTCTCAGAGTAACTACATATATCTACAGTAATCAGTTTTGGTATAATTATTTTCAGTATGAATCATACCCACAGTTACAGGATGCAGGAAGATGGACGTAGAGAAACCTGACCCACCAATAATACAATAGACATTTAACTATCACAAAACTGACATTAATTTGCTATGTACCTCTGCCTTCTACAATAAAAATATATCTCATTGCATCTTCAGTAGTCACAAATCTACTACAGAAAAGACTGCCAGCTATCATTTTGCAGGTGGATATAGACACTGATGCTGCCTTAAAAAAAATATTCAAGAGAACAACATGGTTGCAAGAATCAGTTTGGGAGGGGGAAAAAGGCTTTCAAGAATATTCGCTGCAAATGCCATCTTGTTTCTGCCAGTATGCTCATAAACACAGCTGCAAAAACACACAAACAAGCAGCTTTTCAGTAACCCTGATGCTCCCTTGAGTGCAACTACCATGTTTTTGGGGACTGAATTAGTTTGTGGTCCTGCTCTCAAACTCATTTAATAATTCTCTTCTCCATATCTCACGGTGGTTGTCGTGCCAGAGGAACGGTGAAGAGCACAGAACGGGTTCTGGCAGGGTGGGGTAAGTTCTAGGAATTGTCTGAGGGGTTTGGTCGCTGTTTCCCATCCGTGTTCTGCATGCTCCATTAGTAAAGACGTTTCTCATAACTATGGAGACAAAAGACAATAGTTTGAGATAGTGAAACCCATCCTAGCTTTGACATATTAAGGTAGTGTTGAGCACTGGCGCCCTCTAGTGACTCACGAGTGAAGTCCATGCACGCCACCCTCCACCTGAGCAGACATGGTCCGCTTCTCGAACTTCAGCTCTCCGGAATACATCATGGACCTGAATGCGCACACAAAAACAGTGTAGGAATTTTCATAGTGTTTAAAAAAGCCAAATGCCCAATAAAACACTAACACATGCCTACCGGAGCACAGATAGGCTTTTTGCACCAATGTCTTGGCAGCCGTGTTGGATTCCAGCGATGAGGTATGGGACAAATTTATGGATGGAGCCTTTGTCCTGCACTGAGCCCGACACTCCCTGAGCCACCTTCACCTTATCGCCCTCGCTGCCAAGAGAGCCAATCAGCAAAGAAAATTAAGTCATGTGATAATAATAATATATCATTATATGCTGCATACTGGGTCACATACTATTCTTTTAGAATACAGCACACTATTCAGTAAGGGTTTCATTCTGAACACTGCAATTGCCTTCCAACTGCTGAATAATTTATCAGTGTAGTACATAAACAGAAACTACTGTGTACCTGAAGTATCGTTTCTGGCTGCTGGCGTTTTTCTCCATAGCATCTAGTGAGCCCATGCCTCTGTATTTCTTCAGTCGCACCCCATCAGAAAAGAAATATTCGCCCGGAGCTTCTGTGGTGGCGGCCAGCAGAGATCCCATCATAACTGCAGACAGAAAGCACTCGTTTCATGTAAATGGACATTTATTTCATGTTCAACAGTGCACTATAACAACAATCACCTGTCGATGCCCCCAGGGACAGTGCCTTCACCACATGGCCGACCGTCTGGATGCCCCCATCTGCGATGACAGGCACCCCAAACCTCCGAGCGTACTCTGCCACCTTGTACACGGAGGTACCCTGAGGCCGTCCACATGCCATGACTACAGGGATCAGGAATGGACACACGTCAGGCTTTATGATTGGTTAACGTTTGAAAGGAATAGTGCAACATAACTGGGAGTACACAACTGTATATTATGTTTGTGAAATACAGGGATGCAAACATGCCACCCTTTGGCAAAAGTCCAAAATATTCGATTTTCATAGATACGATGCTTGAAACGTGACACGGTGTACATTTACACACAAGCAGCTTATAAATTCTGTGTTTTGAGTGGCTCGGTTTGCAGTGAATGCAGCTCCACATGAATTCCATTTCTGCAAGTGCTGAGAGATTTGGTCTCTCATATTGCGCAGTTGAAAATGCAACACACCCCAACCATCTTCTCAAATTTATAAATGAGAATAATTTATAAATCTGTGGTCCACAAAAGAATTTCCTGCTGTTAATGTTTGAAAGCCAAAAAAAAATTTAATACTATTAAAAAAATAAGATAAAAATAGGGTGATTTATTTTGTATCCTTATCCTTAAATCGACTGTAAATCCACATTTTAAAACCTATGCTCTCATAGCACCCTGAGGCTCTGCCCATTTGCGTCCCTGACAATATATGGATACTTTATTGACTGCATGTGTGTGAGATTGAGTCCCAACCTTCCTGTGTGATGCAGATAGAACCACAGCCCATTCCCACTCTCAACGCATCGGCCCCTGCGTCTATCAGGTTCTTCCCCTGAGCAGCTGTAACCACTACAGAGAGAGAGACAGAGACTGAGGTTAGAGAACAAGAGTGAGCAACTGGGAAGTATGTGATAGTATTTCAATCCATATTTACCATTCCCTCCCACAACCTGCAGATCTGGGTACTTCTGCTTGATGTAATGGATCATGTTAATCTGGTATACAGAATTGCCTTGTGACGAATCCTGAAAAACAAATAAAATCCTCAGTATTGGTGATGCTAGTGGGACTTACCTCACACTTCACCTTTAATAGAAAAAACACTCAAAACAGTTTATGACAGTTACAGGCCTACATGAAACTGATCTTGGAGATAAGCTCCCTCAAGCAGCATCTGCTTTCAGTTTTCAAACCCAAAGACTGAAAGACTGACAGTTCCTTTAGAACAACCGCAGTGGCTTTGACCTACCAAAACCACTACATCCACTCCAGACTGCATGAGCAGGTCCAGACGGTATTTATCGTCTTCACGGGTGCCGATGGCAGCACCACACAGCAGCTGTTTGCGGGAGTCTTTGGAGGCCAGAGGATAGTCCCTGTTCTTCTTCAGGTCTGTGCGGGCTATTATGGCCACCAGTTCATCCTTATCATTAACGATGGGCAGTTTACCTGTCAAGGAAATGAAGAAAACTCATTGAGACCTTTTAGAATGGTTAAACACTGTATTCTATAGTGGGTGAAAGGGGACTGAAACTAAAAGAATTTGATATTCAGTTAAAATGGCTGTGATTGTCCAATTAGACCTGATGACTGTAATCTGTTTAAGTGTTCTTACCTTTTTTGCTGCGTTGCAGGATGTCATTGGCTTCTTTTAGTGTGACACCAGCAGGAGCGACTACAAGATCCTCTCTTTTAGTCATCGCCTGGAAAACAAGTAGAGATGAACAGCCATAAGGGTACAGCACCCCATTTAATTTATATCATGTATAAATATATTTAATATATAAACAAACGTTTCTTAAATATATACATGCTTGTGTGCATGGCTTTACATCAACATCCGCCAAACATACCCATCAACACTCCCGTCTTACCTCCTCGAGGGGTTTGTTATGATCTTTCTCAGACAGGAAATCAATGTCTCGTGACGTGACGATGCCGACCAGTTTGCTGCCCATCTTGCCCGTCTCAGTTATGGGGATTCCAGAGAATCCGTGTCGAACTTTTGCTTCAAGTACATCACCTACAGTGTGATGAGGACTCAGGACCACTGGATCAGTGATGAAACCCTGTTCAAACCTCTGCAGGCACATACACACAGACCTTGACATCAAATATTAACAGGTACCAACACACGCTTACACTCACAGAAGACCTGGCATGAAACGTTTATGAAGGCTGACGCAGTCTTACCTTCACTTTGCGCACCTCGTTGGCCTGAAACTCTGGTGTGCAATTATGGTGAATGATGCCAATTCCTCCCATCAGCTGAGCAACAAGTCAGAAACATTCATATGAATTATTGACAGAAGTTCAGTCTAATCAAAAAAAGGATTTAAGAGGTACTCACTGCCATGGCAATGGCCATTGAGGATTCGGTAACAGTATCCATAGGAGAGGAGATGAGTGGGGTCTTCAGTGTGATCTTCTTGGTCAATGCTGAGGTCAGGTCCTACATAAAAGATCATAGAAAATGGTTAAAAATTATTTCTGTTAATAAAACTTCAGGCCAAAAGGGAGTGTATTTTGACTATGTAGTTCCATGTCTGGCCAATAGAGGCAGAAGAGTATTATTAACTGCTGTACCCATCATATCAACATGAATAGTATGCCTAGGGATAACATTTTTGTTTGATAAAAAAAAATAACTGTTTTTGGTGCAAAAAGATAATAATAAAATAAATAAAACACTACTATTCAAAAGTTTGGAGTAAGATTGAATGCATTTATTCAGCAAGGACAAATTCAATTGATCAAAAGTGACAGTAAAGACACTTATAATATTACAAATGATTTTTGCTGTTCTTTTGTATTTTGAATTAAAGAATTATAAAAAAAAAAAAAAAAAAAAAAAAAAAAGATTCACGGATTCCATACAAATTTTAAGCAACGTACAAAGCAAACATTAATAATAAGAAAAGCTTATTGAACAGCAAATAAGCATTCTAAAAATATATCTGGAGAATCATGTGATGCTGAAAATTGGAGTAATGGTTTCTGAAAATTCAACTTTGCCATATCTTAAAACAACTATTTTAAATGATAATAATATTGAACAGTATTGCAGTTTATTATTAATTTTAAAAAAAAATGAAATATGCAGTCAGCCTTGGTAAGCATAAGAGAAGAGACTTCCTATAGATACACTTACTAACCCTAAACTTTTAAAAGAACTAATTCAAAGAATACCACATTTAAGCATGTACCTGTGGGTAAAAGTGCATGTAAATCAAAATTATAAAAAATAATAATAATAGTAAAATTGGGTGGGTGGGTAGAAGTGGTTAAGATGGAGTGACAGTGAAGGCTGTGACCTTCACTTGTACACCAGCGCTGAGAAGTGTTCCTCTAAGACAGATAAGCTCACAAACATTCCCTTCACAACCTTCACCTTGCCTAAGTTCCCAAAATACGCTTTTGCATACACTCTGCTGGGGGAAAGTGGCCTCCTGGGAAAGCAGACACCACTGTGGGAAATTTCCCAAATCTATGGTTTGGGGAAAGTCAGACACAGACATTAAAGCTGTTATTAAACCAGCCTACACAAACCCAAACAGGAGTTTCAGTTTCAATACTGGTCACACTTGCTGTAGTTTTGGGTTTTGAGCTTCGACCTCATTTAATTCCTTATTATACTCAATACAGGGATTTTAAAGCCCTACTGTGCGCCAAAGGCAATAAAAAGAAAACAAAGATAATACAGCAGAATATCCAAAGTTCATTATATTTTAATATCTGCAAGTGGATTGTGAACATTGTTCACAAAACAGAACACAATTCAAATTAAGGGGAGAATAAGGCAGCTGGTTTATGAGTAACTTGATGCACATTTAAAACTGCTGAATTAAGCATTACAGGAGTCAAATAAGATCACAAAAAGTGAAGTGATACATTTCACAATTAAGGAAAATCCCTGTGGTATTTAAATCTTCTTAAATAAAGGCCGGGGGAAAATTTGTGCAGCAGAGCCAGATAACGAACGTACACGCCCACTGCTGGAGCGTTTCTCGTTCTCGAGTCAAGAACCGGTTGCATCGGTTTTCGGATCACCAGTACACTGAACTGAGAACTGTTTCTGTCAGACATGTCCGATTCGAGAACCGAGGAGCTGATGATACTGCGCATGTGTGATTCAGCGTGAAGCAGACTGACACAGAGCACGTCTGAACCAAACTGATTCTTTTGGTGATTGATTCTGAACTGATTCTGTGCTAATGTTATGATCGCTGTCCACTGGAACGCTAATCGCTTTCAATTTATAACAATTACTTATCAAACAGATGGAATTAGAAATAAAGGCCTGCCTCTAATAAAAGCCTGCTTCAAATAAAAGCCTGTTACCTTCTGCAGTTCAGGTAAATAAAGGCCCCGGCTTTTATTTGAGGAATTACGGTGTATATATATATATATATAATTTATTTAATTTGTAATACATTGTATGTATGAAATACATAGTTCAAAATTATCACAATGTCTTATTATTTTAATAGTTGGATACAGTGACTTTTGTAATGATGGTACAGATATTTGATGGATTTAAAAAATAGACACTTTTTATATTAAGTTACATTATTAAAGAAAATAAAACACTAAAACATATCAATGATTTATGCCCTTTCTGTAAAAAAAAATTAAAATAAAAATCTAGACAAGATGTGTTGTGATGACGAAGAAAAGAAAAGAGCAATAAAGCCTGTGAGAAATGAAACAAAGGAGACAGCCTTTTAGCTAAAAATAGTAAGTCCAGAGAATACACAGACGGGTTGTTTAAACCAACACGTCATTGTGAAAACAAACCCAATGAGTGAATGAAAGTGTGGAGGATAGACGACTCACCACTTCATCTGAGGTGAAGTCAATGAAGCCAGGCAAGATCAGGAAGTCACTGCAAAAGAGACACAGAGATAAAACTATCACGGACCAAGAATCAAATCATATATATTCTCTTGAAAAAGAAACTAACACTACCGTCTCAAAAGTTTGGTGTCGATAACTTGTTTTAATGCTCCTATTTTAAAATGTATTTTATTCCTGTGAATAGCTGAAATTTCAGCATCATTACTTCAGTTTTCAATGTCATACAATCCTTCAGAAATCATTCTGATATTCTGATTTACTGCTCAAGATTTCTTATTATTATTATTATTATAAATAGTAATAAGTAGTTCAAAATACTATGCAGTAATACATAGTATTACATAAAAGTACTTTTTTTTAATTACAAAAAAAAATACAAATTTTACTGATCCCAAACATCTGAATGGTACTGCATACCTCCTTAAAGTTAATTTTGTCCATTTTTAGCATTTGCATAAATGCAAAGACATGAGTAAAGTGTGGAATAACTTCTATTTGATTTTATAGGGAGAGGAGGCGGTAGTTCAACCATAATGAAAACCTGATGCTGACTGCTGGATGTACAGTGCAGACCAAAAGTTTGGAAACATTACTATTTTTAATGTTTTTGAAAAGTTTCTTCTGCTCATCAAGCCTGCATTTATTTGATCAAAAATACAGAAAACAAATGTAATATTGTGATATATTATTACAATTTAAAATAATTGTTTTTAAATTTATTATACTTTAAATTATCATTTATTTCTGTGATGCAAAGTTGAATTTTTAGGATCATTATCACATGATCCTTTAGAAATCATTCTAATATGATGATTCATTATCAAAGTTGGAAACAGTTCTGCTGCTTAATATTTTTTCAGAACATGTGATACTTTTTTAGGATACTTCGATGAATTAAAAAAAAAAAAAAAAAAAAGCTAAGTTTTTAAAATATAAATATTTTGTAATAACAATATACACTACTGGTCAGTAATTTGGGGTCAGTAATTTTTTTTTTTAATAAAATCAATACTTTTATTCAGCAAGGATGTGTTAAATTGATAAAAAGTGATAGTAAAGAAAATATATTATTAGAATATATATATATTATTAGATTTTTTTTTAATTTTGAATAAATGCAGTTCTTTTTAACCTTTTATTCATCAAATATATTAGACAGCAGAACTGTTTCCAACACTCATAATAAATCAGAATATTAGAATGATTTCTAAATGATCATGTGATAGGCTGGAGTAATGATGCTGAAAATTCAGCTTTGCATCACAGGAATAAATTATTTTTTTAAAGTATATTCAAATAGAAAACTATTATTTTAAGTTGTAATAATATTTCACAATATTACTGTTTTTTCTGTATTTTTGACCAAATAAATGCAGGCTTGATGAACAGAAGAAACCACCGATACGTGCTATATAAATCCTGCTGACTTACTAGCAAGAACCAGAGAAAAAAAAAAAGCTCCTCATGCAGACGAAAGGTAAATGATTGGCAGATGAGTGCCAAAAAAAACAAAGAGAGAAAATTCTAAGGATTCTGAATAGGTTATGTATACGTAAAAATAAAGGGAGAGACAGAGGCAACTTGAAGGACATAAACATATTTTCTTATTTTGTGGTGGGCTAAATAAGGAGTTTGTGTCGGCTGGAACAGGGCAGGGTTCCTCTGCACCCACATGAGCGGACCACACAGCCCGAAACAACAACACAGGGTGTGAACATAAAAAAAGCCCAAATAAATGAGGGCAAAACAGACAGCTGTCCTGATTAAATGTGCTCGAGTCTGGATCTTTAGTACAAATTCAGGAATTGTTTGACTGGTAGGAATATTGCAGGGAGCAATAGCGGTTACACCTCATTCTCCTGAAGTGACATCAAGAAATAAAAGCTCTTATCCATGTTAAGCAGATCATTTGTCCCAACAAGCCACAATGAAATTGACTTTTTTCCAGTGAATGCAATGGCCCTGCCCACAATGAAATTAGATATGTTCAAAATCCTGCTTCGCATAACTTCATACTAACCATTAGATATGTTCTGAAAGGTTGTGATTAAGTAGTCTTGCTTTGTTACTTTCTGTGTGTTTACGTACCTAAATAATGTCTTAAATGCACATTTTAGCATCTATAATCAGTTAATGAACTCACTGCTGACTTTCAGCTCTACAGTCTCTCTGGTGGAACAACAAGTCTCAGTTTTAGATGACTCAGACTGTAAACTTCACTAGACTCAAAGACAGTACAGACTGAAACCCAGTCTACCTCCAAATGTGCCAAATATCACCAGACTCGCAGACTACAGCTTTATTCCAACCAGCTTTGAAATAATAACCCTACATTTAAAAATGTTTTTTTTTTATGAATTTTAAACCGCATACTAATTGTTCAGCTATATGGTTTCAGTGAGCAGTTGCTCTGACTGAAGCGGATCCGTAATCCACTTGCGGTTTCAGTTTGAATGCAGTATCTCTTTATCCATACTTCCTCTCCTAACTCATGCCATTTTTTTTTTCAAAATCATTAGTGAAGCCATTCTGCCTCACTGAACTTAGATTTATTCTCTGTTTTAGAAAAAAACAAGCAACAGGGTAACACTCAAACAAACTTTTTCTTTCACAGACTAAAAAAAAAAGCCTACAAGTATTTAAGTTCTGAAATTTCATTTAAATTGAGTGTATACTTGAGCAGGATTCAATAAACAGGAGGCAAAAAATAGTTAGCCACTGGGTGGAAATGTGAGGTTTTTTACTTCTAAGAGGGGTTGATTCATAAAGAATATTTGAGAAAACTATGTAATAAAAGCCCAAAGACCTACAAGGTGTGAAATGGCTTTTTAAATCAGATTTGATGCAGATCAAAAATGGTGCCTGTTGCAAAGTTTTATTATAGTTTGAATAAACAAAAAAAGGAAAGAAAGAAATTCCAGATTATGTGCATTGAAAAAAGGCAAAAAACACTGACATTGCCTCTGTGTCAGCTAATGTTATAAATGGAGGAATTTGTTTGAATACTTATGAAGACATAGAAATCTCATTAATCACAATAATCTTTCAAAAAACATACAACAAGCTGCAAAGTAACACAGGGGCGAGACATCATGTGTCATATGCTATATACTGTTCAGATACACAAGTGCATTACACAAATCAATTCAACACACACACACCCGTGTCAGATTTATGGGGGGTTTCAGACATCACTGCGTTTTCTCCATCTCTCTCTGTGTGTATGTGTGTCTGTAGAAGAACCCCCCCCCCACACACACACACACACATGATGCCAGCGTGAGGAAAGTCATGCGGCCCACAATGCATCCCTAACCGCTTTTCATTACAGATAAGACAGTTATACAGCTGGACCTCTCACCTTGTAATCTCAATCTTAAAGGCGAGACTGTTCATGAACTCACCATGTCCTAATGTCACCCGTCAGAACACAAGTCTACCATTACAATGCATTATGGGTAAACAGAATGAAGACACACATGCATTATCAAACATGACACACTTATCTGTCCACATTGTTCAAACATTGTCCCATCATTCTTCAAAATATCTTCTGTTTTGTACCAAAAAAGAAAAAGTAAGCCACACAGGTTTAAAATGACAAGAAGAATAAATGGGGACGATTTTTAATTTTTTACTGAATTGTCCCTTTAAAAAAAACTTTGAGTTTGTTTAAATCTATCATGCATATATAACAAGGGCCATAGATTACGACTGAAATCTGAATTTTTTGATTTTCGCCTAACAACGAGAACAGTAAATAGACCATCCAGACTGTACTTATACAGCTGGAACGTTTGGGTCTTTTATTGAGCTCACTAGATGACGATGTCTTAAATAAAGGGCCATATTACTCACTTGTAAGTCATACCGTCCCCCATAGAGCAAAGCTCTTCCGCCGTGAGTCCGTCTGGGACAGACTGCTGTTCTGATCTGTAATGTGGATGCCCATTACATACACACAGAGTACACTGCAGGGAGAGGAACCCAGTGAAAAGCACTTACTTGTAGGTGAGACCATCTCCAACTGAAAAGAGCTGCTGGGCAGACAGTCCATCATCAGGGATATAGCCTGTTCCTCCACTTATCAGATAGTCTGCCATACTGGGAAAAGAAATACACAAACACAAGCTGTAAATAGCACAGATCTCGTCGTAGCTAATCTGCAAAGCAAAGGCCATGCATCTCTGTGTTTATATTGGTATTCTGTTTATAGCCTAAATAGAATTTCCACTTGAATTTCTCATCTTTCTGAATTTCCACTATATGTAAAAATTCCCATTCTTTTTTCCACAGGGGAATTTATTTTGAACAATCACTTAAAGACATACCAACTATGAGCTGCAGGGTTATTAATCAATTGTATATGCTTTTGTTGAAGCCATTTTTATTATTATGATCATTATTATTTTTATTGTGTTTAACAGTTATGTTTAACAAAGCCGTCTAGTTGTAGTTTTCCTAAATGTGAAAACTACATTACCCATGATCCTGCAAAGCTAGCTCTACCAATCAGATAATCAAAACAAACAAAATTTTGGTTTTTTAGGGCGAGGGCAACAGCAAATTAAGCGTCTTCTACACAATATTTACTCAAAATTCACTTCAAATTAAAATTATCCATTGAGTAGGCCAATGGTGTCCAATCATGCCACAGGAGGGCCACCTTCCTGCAGCGTTCAGCTCCAAACCCAAACAAACACACCTGAACTCTCTAATCAGTCAAGATGTTTGAAATTACCACAAACCTCCAGAGACATGTGTCGGAGATGAACTCTTCATCTCTTCACCTGAGGTGGCCCTCAGGAAACACTGGTAGGTAAGATTTTTGAAAACATTTTAATAGAATATTTAAATAGATTATTATTTGAATAGTCGTCTGCTTATATTTGACTGTGATGCATCCGTTTTATGGACTTTTCTGCCAACGAGGTTGTCATTGTTTGAGTCTGGCTGATGCCAATAATTCAAAAAAGGCTGATATTTGATTTTAATGTGGCTGCTTTTATAGACTCCGTCTGTACCAGTGGCTATGCCAGTGTTTTTATTGACTTTGGTTGAGGTCGATAATCTAAGTGACAGAGGGCCCATTTCATAAAACAAGTTAATCAAATAAGCCAGGTTTACTTCAGAAAGTCTGGCTTATTGTCAGTTGATTTGACTCAAAATAAGTCAGACTAACTGAAATAAACCTGGCTTATTTGGTAAACTTGTTTTATGAAACAGGCCCCAAGTATCAGCTGATACTTGTTTTTAGATCTAACCTCAATGCCGATGGAAATCAGCCATGGTTATTTGTCTTCTGGCCAAATATCCGTCGATTTGATGGTCTCTACACATTAATGTCAATCTAATCTTTTCTAAGTTAACTTAAAGTCTTAGCACTTTTCTTTTTTTCTGCTATGGAGGAAATGTTTATTTCAGGAAATGCAATTCTGATCTGTTTTACTTGAGTAAAAAGCACATTCAGAAGACTGGCGTCAACAGGAAGCCACGCAGATGTCTGATAAACCACATGTCGCTACGCGTGGAATATCAGGAACAATGCGCTTAGGTTTCACGATGTAAACAGTCAATCGATAACCAAAACGCTAAATGTAATAATGTAACTATCACAGCGCCGTGACCTACTAACATTATTCCATCTGCAACCGCGATTTTAACATTACCGAACTGACACGTCACGTGCACACAGACAGTCGTAAACCGGCAGAAATATTATATTAGTGTATTTATGCATTACTCTTTGAATACAGTGAGTTAATCTACAGACTCGCACTACTGGCCCAGTGACCTAGATTATGTACATTAATAAATGAAAGTCAGGGAAACCCGGAGTCTCTGTCGAAATCAAAAGCAAACCTGGTGGAGATTTTCTTTGTTAGTGCTCCTCCTGCTTCACATTACTGAAATAACCATTTTTAACATGATACCAGAGTAAATGTAAACCCAAACCTTTTCTGTAGATGAGCACGCGTGTGTCTGGAGCTGATGCGCGTCAGATGGGAAACCCAGTTTACCGCTCTCTGTAGGAGAATGCGTTATCTGAAACCGGTTAACTTAGTTCATCTAAATGAGATCCTTCAGAGGGGCTCGTTTGAATTCGGGTTTTGTAATGAGTCTAGCTTTATGTAGAAAGCGAGGCAGACACAGAGCGCGCGCGTCATATCCTCAACAGCTCCACGTGGTGACGGCACGGTTAACTCTTTCATTACCGCCACATTAGGGTGTATATTCATGCTCTATATTTATACTCCGTGTATGGGGGCAAATTATTTAAATGTAATATTAGTATTCATATGGGCTTAAAATGTACACTACTTTTTAAATGCATTTGATATAATAAACTAAAACGCTTTTCTTGAGTACAAGTGAATAAATCGACGTGTTTTAATGTATTTCTTATTTTTAATGGAAGGTAAAAAAGAAGGAGGGGGCTGGGGTCACATGTAAATGTTGGTTAGGCCACACTGACAACAAAGTACCTTTTAACTGCACTATTTTTGTAAATTTTAATTAGACTTTTCATGTATAATCTGTTACACCTCATTTTTTACTAAAAACTTAAAATTCAGAAACTGAAAACCTATAAGTTTGTATTCAAGTCACTGTCCAAATGAATTACATTTTAAATGTATTTTTAAGCATTATAAAGGAAGTCATCAATTTTGGCATAGTATTCTCTCTAAATTCCTGTCTCGTGAAGTCTTGAATAAATGCAAAAAAAGCCAATGACCCAATTACATAATGTTATAACCAGAGATTGGTAATTGTTTAGCACCACTCCTAGATTTAAAAGTCAGCCAGAACCAATTATCTGATGCTGATTGCTGAAGAATGACAGTGCTTAAGCAAATTATAAATCCTCTCCACTGACTGGCCAGCACCTTGCACACATGAAAGCCAAAACTAATTTTGTCTAAAGTAGTCTTTTAATGTGCACATTACTCATTCTTTTGAGGACGGAAAAAATACAGTTGTAATATGTTATAAAACGAGTAGCATCTTTGGCCATCCACTGAACTTCTTTGTAATGTCTACCATATTATTAATTTCCTCTATCCATATTCTCTTATCATTTGTTTAGACACTGCAATGTAGGGTCTTGTAAAAACTGAACAATTATAGCACTATAATGCAACTCGTGATCAAGTCTGGTGTGCTTTGCTTTGCATTCCATTGATTAACATGGGTAGCCAACCATAAAAAAGCAATTTGTACTCCAAATCGTTGGCATGCCATTCAACAACTCAAATTATGATCTTTTTCATTAAAGAAACCAAAGGTTTAATCTTTTAATTTAAGTCTGACACCCCCAGGCAAAATTGTCAGAGGCAATGGTAATGAGCACATTTTCCATGAAGCTTTTGGACCAGTGGGGCGAGATGACAAGTACATGTGGGTTCGTAGCATTTATACAAGAGTGTATAAAAGTGCAGACAATAATCATTGTCAAAAACAAACAAAAACATTTGTACTTCACACCCCACTGCATAGCCGGAGAAGACCTGATCTGCTATGCGAAGAATAGCTCTTTTAAATGTCAACTTTTGTTGACCCTGCATCAGATTTTAAGCCCTTCAATTATACAAGCCTATTTTAACCCCTAATCTTGATGGTTTTAAAGATTAGAGATTAGAGTCTTACATTTAATTATAGCATAACAAGAGGGGATTTATATTCAAAGTTGAATGCATTTTAGAAAATGAACAGGCTCAGAAGAATATGTGATGCTCATATCTCGATTATCAAGAACAGATAACATTTCTGACTTCGTAACCTTCGACTCACCTGTCTGGAAAACCTGCTTGTAAACGTGTGGCCGTGTAGCGTTGGGCTGCAGACTCATGTCCGCGCACATGAGGAACCCCTGGGAAGCCATTGGGAGAACATGCAGTGTTGTTCACCATCTCGTGGTTCATCTCCTGTTCTTGGAAGTCTTCTGGAATGTTTTCCATCTCTGTTTTGTTTAGGGATATAGTCTGTGCACTGTTCATTTCCAAAACAAATCAAACCAGTCCAAGCCAGTCTTGTGGCCGAGTCTTGTGCAAATTCAAATTATGTTCTGTGAATCCTGTTCAAAATAGCACAATTATGGATCCAAGATTCAGATTCAAGAATGGAATGAAAATAAGTATGTAACTACGAAGGCTAAAGTCATCTATCTAGCTGTTAATCCAGAGTTAAGCAGTTTAATTTCTCTAGGATCCTGTGGTTGTTTGTGTTTGACGAGGTGAGCGAAGAGCTTTGCTATGAGCTCATATAGCCATGGCGAGCGAGTTCCCAGGAACTGTGAATCCATGCTCTATGCACCTGCTCACATGGAGACCAAGGTGTCACCGTGGAGATCTTCCCACCTCTGAATCCCACTGGCGGCTGTGTGCGAAAGCACTGGTATAATAGGAGGACCGAAAACAAATTACAGACAAACTAGAGATAGTAAGAGAATGTTCAAGCCTGAGGGAGTTACATACTGGGACAGTGATGAGATCGAAAGGAGTGTTTTGCGCTCGTGCGCTCCCACTCTTTGTAGCTTTAGCTGTGGTTCTGTCAAGAGCGCATGTCACTCACACAAAGAGGATTGGAGAATTAGACCTGGGGACCATTAAGATGAAGAAAACACTTCGACTCAGACTCAAGGCACAAAACAAACAAGATAAAGCCAACAAACTAGCTGAAACAAACTCAAAACATTATTAAAATGGCCAGAAAAAAGTTGATGAAACAAACAAGCAAATAAATATTAAACAACCAGACAAAACAAACTAGATCAACAAATTATATCAAGCAAAAAATAAAATAAATGAATTAATATAAATTAAATACGACCAACATGATAAAACAACAATATAAAACAAACATTTAAAATGTTGCTAGGGTGTTTATTGTGCTCGCTAGGTGGCGCTTACTTAGCCAAGTTAAAATGGCCCACCCTAAAATATATATATATATATATATATATATATACATACAGTCGTGGCCAAAAGTTTTGAGAATTACATAAATATTAGTTTTCAAAAAGTTTGCTGCTAAACTGAACTTTTAGATCTTTGTTTCAGTTGTTTCTGTGATGTACTGAAATATAATTACAAGCACTTCATACGTTTCAAAGGCTTTTATCGACAATTACATGACATTAATGCAAAGAGTCAGTATTTGCAGTGTTGGCCCTTCTTTTTCAGGACCTCTGCAATTCGACTGGGCATGCTCTCAATCAACTTCTGGGCCAAATCCTGACTGATGGCAACCCATTCTTTCATAATCACTTCTTGGAGTTTGTCAGAATTAGTGGGTTTTTGTTTGTCCACCCGCCTCTTGAGGATTGACCACAAGTTCTCAATGGGATTAAGATCTGGGGAGTTTCCAGGCCATGGACCCAAAATTTCAACATTCTGGTCCCCGAGCCACTTAGTTATCACTTTTGCCTTATGGCACGGTGCTCCATCGTGCTGGAAAATGCATTGTTCTTCACCAAACTGTTGTTGGATTGTTGGAAGAAGTTGCTGTTGGAGGGTGTTTTGGTACCATTCTTTATTCATGGCTGTGTTTTTGGGCAGAATTGTGAGTGAGCCCACTCCCTTGGATGAGAAGCAACCCCACACATGAATGGTGTCAGGATGCTTTACTGTTGGCATGACACAGGACTGATGGTAGCGCTCACCTTTTCTTCTCCGGACAAGCCTTTTTCCAGATGCCCCAAACAATCGGAAAGGGGCTTCATCGGAGAATATGACTTTGCCCCAGTCCTCAGCAGTCCATTCACTATACTTTCTGCAGAAGATCAATCTGTCCCTGATGTTTTTTTTTGGAGAGAAGTGGCTTCTTTGCTGCCTTTCTTGACACGAGGCCATCTTCCAAAAGTCTTCGCCTCACTGTGCGTGCAGATGCGCTCACACCTGCCTGCTGCCATTTCTGAGCAAGCTCTGCACTGGTGGCACTCCGATCCCGCAGCTGAATCCTCTTTAGGAGACGATCCTGGCGCTTGCTGGACTTTCTTGGACGCCCTGAAGCCGTCTTTACAAGAATTGAACCTCTTTCCTTGAAGTTCTTGATAATCTTATATAAATTGTTGATTTAGGTCCAATCTTAGTAGCCACAATATCCTTGCCTGTGAAGCCATTTTTATGCAACGCATTGATGGCTGCACGCGTTTCTTTGCAGGTCACCATGGTTAACAATGGAAGAACAATGATTTCAAGCATCACCCTCCTTTTAACATGTCAAGTCTACCATTCTAACCCAATCAGCCTGACATAATGATCTCCAGCCTTGTGCTCGTCAACATTCTCACCTGAGTTAACAAGACGATTACTGAAATGATCTCAGCAGGTCCTTTAATGACAGCAATGAAATGCAGTGGAAAGGTTTTTTTGGGATTAAGTTAATTTTCATGGCAAAGAATGACTATGCAATTCATCTGATCACTCTTCATAACATTCTGGAGTATATGCAAATTGCTATTATAAAAACTTAAGCAGCAACTTTTCCAATTTCCAATATTTATGTAATTCTCAAAACTTTTGGCCACGACTGTATATATATATACAGTACAGACCAAAAGTTTGGACACACCTTCTCATTCAAAGAGTTTTCTTTATTTTCATGACTATGAAAATTGTAGAGTCACACTGAAGGCATCAAGGGCAATTTGACCAAGAAGGAGAGTAATGCAAGAGGGTCTGGCTGCAGACTTGCACTTGCACTCTCAGACACTTGCACTTCCGCTATAGTGACATCACTAGTAGTCTTTATTTTTTATTTTGTTGAATTTATTACTTTTTGTTTAAATTTCCAGGGTCCTGCAAGAAAAAGACAAGACCGGCAAATCCGTGGCCACAGAACAGCAGAATATGAACGCTTGTGCAAAGTCTCTGGCTAAACGTTTTCCTCCTGTAGAAAAAAACATAAACACTTAACATGGCTTAATGTATTAAGATGCTATTAAAATATCAAATTAAATATACAGTTCATTATTTTTATGAATATGTATATAGTATTTTCCTCACATAACGCATAATGGACTAAGATGATCAAGGCCAAACTCGATATGCTTCTCTACATTATTAAAATTCATAACTTATATGTACAGGCAAGCAGGTGAGCCCAGAATAAATGCAACACGCAAAGTTTCACGTTAAGCATTTTTCCATATAGAATAAACTGTCTACAACTCGTTTCTTTCACTGTCTTTGTCCATTAGGATACATAATGTGTTTTGTTTATAATGATTTTCTATAGGAGGAAAACGTTTAATGTACAATTTAACGCACTGCGTTCTGTTCGTCTGCTTGCCTGTATGGAGTTGATCTTGTCGGCGGAGCGGCTGCGCTGATCACACGCTTCCAGAGGACGCGCAGGCGGGGAAAGCGAGCGGGAGCGCTCGTGAGACTCAGAAAACGCGGATTTCGAACGCCGTTGCCTAGCATCCATCTGGCAAATCTCCGCTCTCTTCCCAACAAAATGGACGAACTGCTTCTGCTCTCTCGGACAAATAAAGATTTCTCTCACTCTGCTGCTCTGTGTTTCACGGAAACTTGGCTGAATGACACCATACCGGACAGCGCGCTCCATCTGCCGGACTTTCAGCTGTTTAGAGCGGATCGCGACGCAGAATCAACGGGGAAATCGCGCGGCGGCGGGACATGCTTTTACATCAATGAACGGTGGTGTACAGATGTAACTGTGTTAAAGAAGACGTGCTGCTCAAATCTCGAAACGCTCTTCATTAACTGCAAGCCGTTCTATTCGCCGCAGGAGTTTCATTCGTTCATTCTGGTTAGTGTTTACATCCCTCCTCAAGCGCACGTGTGCTCAGCTTTACAGAAACTCGCTGAGCACATCACAGAGATAGAACAACAACACCCGGACTCTGTTTTAATCATTCTTGGGGACTTTAATAAAGCCAATCTCTCCCGTGAACTGCCAAAATACAGACAGCATGTTACTTGTCCCACAAGAGACAGTAATATATTGGATCACTGTTACACAACAATAAAGGATGCATTTCACTCTGTTCCACGAGCAGCTTTGGGACGTTCTGATCACCTTCTGGTTCATCTTATACCGACCTACAGGCAGAAACTAAAATCAGCTAAACCTGTATTAAGGACTGTAAAAAGATGGACTAATGAAGCAGAGCAGGATTTACAATCTTGTTTTGACCTCACTGATTGGAGTGTTTTTGAAGCTGCTTCCACCGATCTGGACGAACTCACAGAGACCGTAACATCATATATCAGTTTCTGTGAGGATATGTGTATTCCTACCAAGACTCAACTAAATTACAACAATGACAAACCGTGGTTCACTGCAAAACTCAGACAGCTCCGTCAGGCCAAAGAAGATGCTTACGTGAAGGGGGACAATGTCTTGTATAAACAGGCTAAATACACACTGGAAAAGGAGATCAAAGTGGCAAAGAGGAATTATTCTGAAAAAATAAGGACTCAGTTCACTTCGAACGACTCAGCATCAGTGTGGAAAAGTCTAAAGAAGATCACCAATTACAAGACACCACCCCCCAGCACTGTGGAAAATCAACGACTGGCAGACGATCTGAACGAGTTTTACTGCAGGTTTGAAAGAACACCCATCACCTGCCCTGAACACCTCTCCACACCTCTCCACACAACCGTTCACACCAATAACAACTCCTGCAACCAACCCTGAATGCCTCTCCAAACAAACGTTCACACCATTCACAGCTCCTGCAACCCATCCTGATCACCTCTCCAATCAACCGCTCTCACCATTCACAACTCCTGCAACCAACCCTGAATGCCTCTCCAAACAACTGTTCACACCACTCACAACTCCTGCAACCCACCCTGAACACCTCTCCAATCAAGCGCTCTCACCATTCACACCTCCTGCATCCCCCCTCTCCCCCACACCTGCAATACAGATCAGCGAGGATGCGGTGCGCCAGGTCTTCAGGAAGCAGAAAAGGAAAAAAGCACCAGGCCCAGATTGTGTTACACCAGCCTGTCTGAAATCCTGTGCTGACCAGCTGGCCCCCATCTTCACAAAGATCTTCAACAGATCGCTGGAGCTGTGCGAAGTCCCTTCATGCTTCAAACGCTCCACCATCATCCCCATCCCAAAGAAATCCAAAATTACAGGACTAAATGACTACAGGCCTGTGGCTCTAACGTCTGTAGTCATGAAGTCATTTGAAAAACTGGTGCTGGCCCACCTGAAGGACATCACTGGACCCTTGCTGGATCCTCTTCAGTTTGCCTACAGAGCAAACAGGTCTGTGGACGATGCAGTAAACATCGGACTGCATTATGTTCTGCAACACCTAGACAGACCAGGGACTTATGTGAGGATCCTGTTTGTGGACTTCAGCTCTGCCTTCAACACGATCATCCCAAACCTCCTCCTGCCCAAACTAACTCAGCTCTCCGTGCCCACCTCCGTCTGTCAGTGGATCAACAGCTTCCTGACAGACAGGCAGCAGCTAGTGAGGCTGGGAAAATACACATCCAGCACCCGTACAATCAGCACCGGAGCTCCCCAGGGCTGCGTTCTCTCCCCACTGCTCTTCTCCCTGTACACTAATGACTGCACATCTAAGGACCCCTCTGTCAAGCTCCTGAAGTTTGCAGATGACACCACACTCATCGGCCTCATTCAGGACTGTGACGAGTCTGCTTGCAGACAGGAGGTTAAAGAGCTGGCTGTCTGGTGCAGTCTCAACAACCTGGAGCTTAACACGCTCAAAACAGTGGAGATGATTGTGGACTTCAGGAGAAACCCCCCTGCACTCCCCCCACTCACCATCATGAACAGCACTGTGACTGCAGTGGAGTCATTCAGGTTCCTGGGCACCACTATCTCTCAGGACCTGAAGTGGGACATTCACATTGACTCCATTGTGAAAAAGGCCCAGCAGAGGTTGTACTTCCTTCGCCAGCTGAGGAAGTTTAACCTGCCACAGGATCTGCTGAAACAGTTCTACTCCACCATCATCGAATCCATCCTCTGCACTTCAGTAACTGTCTGGTTCAGCTCAGCTTCTAAATCTGACCTCAGAAGACTACAGAGGGTAGTCCGGACTGCTGAGCGAATTATCGGTACAACCCTCCCATCTATTCAAGAACTGTACTTATCCAGAGTGAGCAAAAGGGCTGTCAAAATCACTCTGGACCCCTCACATCCAGCACACTCCCTCTTTGAACTGTTGCCATCTGGTCGACGCTACAGAGCACTGAGCACCAGAACGACCAGACACAGGAACAGTTTCTTCCCTCAGGCAATCTACATGTCCCTACATGTCCAGTTTCTTCCCTCACACACTACACTATTTATATTTATATACACTACACTTTTTATCCAACACACATACTTAGCGTACACGTAAATCTTTTGCACATAATATACATGTACATACATGGAACACACTACTTATATTTATATTTATATACACATACACTTATTTATCCAACACACATACTTAGCGTACACTTAAATCTTTTGCACATAATATACATGTACATACATGGAACACACTATACTACTTATATTTATATACACATACACTTATTTATCCAAACACACATACTTAGCGTACAGTTAAAATTTTTCCACATAATATACATGTACATACATAAATGCTCATTTTAATATACCTGCCATACATTGTCAATTTGTATATTGTCAATCCTTACCCACCTATTTGTATTTTTTTGTATTTTTTATTCCTTATTGTGTTTTTTGTTCTGTCGCTGTTATGTTGCACTGCGGAGCTCTGTCACGAAAACAAATTCCTCGTATGTGTGAACATACCTGGCAATAAAGCTCATTCTGATTCTGATTCTGATTGATCCTTTTAAAATCACTTGATGCATAATGCACGTTCATATTTGCTGGTCTGTATATACGTTGAGTCAACAAGAAGACATATAGGCTAGGCCTACTGAATTGTCTTTATCATCTTAGTCTGTTATTAGGCCACATTAAGCATTTTGCTGTATGGGAAGACAAAGTTTGCGCATTGTGTTCATAGCCATCTGCTTGCCTTTTAGTACATTAAATAATTAATATATATCGAATTTGGTCTTTTAATTGAACTTAATGCATCTTAATACATTTTGCCATATTAAGTGTTTATTTTCTACAGGAGGAAAACGCTTAACGAAAGACTTTGTGCATTGCGTTTATATTCTGCTGTTCTGTGGCCACGGATTTGCCGATCTTGTCTTTTTCTTGCAGGACCCTGTAAATTATAGTAGTAGGTCTACTAACTTAGTTTTAATCGTTTAATCACCACCACAGCGTCTACTCCGGGATATTGGTTTGGTTGAACTCAGAGGGAGTGTCAGCCACATTAAAAAAGTTATCAGCTTAAGTCATTTGTGGATAAATGCGTATTAGAGATGCGAACCGTTTAAAACGATTCAGTTCGATTTGGTGAACTGAATGATTCGTTCGCGAACCGGATATCCAGACTGCTTTGTTTTGAACTCTCTCACACAACAGACACCGAAGAGAAGACATGGACTACTTTGATGGTTTTCTTACCTTTCTGGACATGGACAGTATACTGTACACACAATTCAATGGAGGGACTGAGAGCTCTCGGACTAAATCTAAAATATCTTAAACTGTGTTCCAAAGATAAACGGAGGTCTTACGGGTTTGAAACAACATGAGGGTAAGTTATTAATTACATAATTTTGCTATCTGGGTGAACTAACCCTTTAAATAATTATTCCTCACAATAACAAGGCCACAGATTATGCATCAAAACACATTGTCATTGAGTAGCTGATAAGTGCATTGCGCACTATAACTGAAGGCTTTCTTTTCCTTTATATTTCATATTAAGCAGAAGCAGGTGGTTGCTGGTTTGAGACTGTAGCTTAAGCTAAAATCCTCTTAGACCTTATGAAAAAAAACAGTAGCTGTCTTCAAAACCACACATGCAAAACCTGTGTGTGGAAGATCATCGAAACTATGCAAAATTATTTATGTACATAGTCATCTAAAATATATAATGCATTTGTCATTCTGTCTGGTGAATCAAACATTTAATTTCTCATGTGGTTACTATGACCATGATAAGTAATCTCATGCATATTTTGTGGGGAGTCCCATTCACTAAACAGTGTGAGAGGGTCAAGCACATGACCGAGGTCCTCTCCTGACCCTCTGCTGCCTGCCTGTGTGTGTGTGTGTGTGTGTGTGTGCAGCAATTCAGTGCATAAAGGGAATTGGGCTGTGTGTGACTCATCAGGTGAGCAGATGGTTTCAGTTTGACTTAAGGATAATGACAGTTTAAAACAAAGCTTTCCTGATTGAATGCAATACATTATTTTATTATTTATCCACATCTACCAACAGTACACTGCACTTCTTACAAAGACTTACAGTATATGAATGTATAACCATATCACTATATATACTATAACATTAATCAATTGCCATATTCATAAACTATTGTATTTACATGGTATTGTCTTTGTACACCAAAAAAATGTTGGTACCGTTTTGGTTTCTGATCCCCCTATCGACCATTTATGGTAATTTTAATAAACCATCAATTTTCTCTCTTTCGGCCAGAAGAGAGCAGCATAGACTTTTACATCTTCATATCTCTTCCATTTCGCAGTTTCCCATATCCTCTTGAGACCCTGGTTTTCCCATTTAAAGACCATGTCATCTAATTTTCATACGAAGTTATTTGCTTTGAAACCCCATAACATTTTTCTGAGATGTTGTTTTTATGACAAACAATTAATCAAAAAAGAATTACAAAATATTATCCCATTTCCATAAGGATGTACGTTAGGCCTACAATTTTATGGATCCATCCAAACATTTGGTGAAAAGTCCTGAATGTGCTCTTTACAGGACATCCAGATTAAAACTGTAACATGATCTTGGTTGCCTATTGCACTCTTAATAAACAAATTGCTAAACTTTTGACTTGCACACAAGGTCACCTAGCTACTGTTAATATGTTGTGTATACGAATGCTAATATTGAATTCAAACCCGTTTTAGTGACTTTTACTTTACGGGTTTCTTTGGTACTTTCTGGTGACTCACAAAGAACATCCTGTTTCATTGTAATAAGCAAGTTTGTCATTAACCATCTACTGACTGGTTTTAATAAAACGAGTTCGTTATTTGTGCTGACTTTAGATTTAAAATAGCTACATGTTGGGAAATGGGAATTAGTGGAGCAATCTATTTTCGCGAATCAGTTCTTTTGAACCGGTTCGAAAACGGCAATTCAGTGAAACCTTGATGGTGCATGCCAACCGCCTTTAAAATCTACAAGAAGCAGCAATTCAGTGATCCTTTTACGTTATGACCCAATTACGTCTATGCGTCTTCCCTTGCATATTCTACCAAAGCAATCTATATAGGTAATTCGTAACATTTTTCGTAGGGAGGTTTGTTGTAATGTGTCCCCGTTCATAAAACCATAAAGTCCTTTAGGATATGCGTAAATAAAACTTTCCTACAGTCGTCGTAAACAACTTTAACATGTTTTCAGCGGCTAATTAATGTGATGTTTCGCGATGTAAGTAAAAAAATATATAAAAAACGAGCTTTTGATTCGAGAAAAACGTAGACTGATTCGTACCGGCTTCAAGTGATTCGTTGAAATGATTCACTTCAAAACAAAAGCACGCTTCTTTCACATCGCGGGAATTTCTGCATGTTGTGTGTTCAGAATTTTGGAAACACCCACTTCACAGGAGAATTTGAATATGATGTCATGACATCAAAAGGAGAGCGGCATACAAGCACGGGCACAGCTGTAATAAATCCCCAAACAAGCAAGACAATCATCCCTCCTGGTAAGAAAGACGGATTTGTTTTCGCATATTTGGTCGTATTTGAGGAATTCCTTCTCAAAGTGACATTCTGTAAGTATTTATTCAGCAAACGCATTTTCCTTGCGAATCTGAAACATCAGTTTACACGAGGAATACAAATAAATAATTCTATTCTTAAGCCAATGTGTGTTTTTAACTTCCGGTATTGATGAACGCGTGGCTCGTGTGTGCTTTTGTTCTTTATAAAGGACAGTCCTGGACATCCGCAGCGAAACATGACTGAACTCGGCTTTCTGAAGATCTGTTTCTTCGGAACCGCGTTTTCCTTTCTGCTGGCTCTGTTTGGTCTGGTTGATTCGGTCGGAGGTCTGATGTATCCTCAAGGACCAGACTGGGCAGACGACAGCTGGACGGAGAAGCTTCCCCCTGGGTCTTCATCACAGACTTCTGTGGCTGCCAACAACACAAAGCGCCACGAGTCGAGGTGATCTTCTCCACTGCCATCGGTGGCAAGTCTCTAATTGCACTAGGAGAAATAATCGGTGCATTGTTACTGACCTACTAAAGCCTGCTGTGGAATTATTTCCTCCATTACACTACTGTGAGTCAGACATGAAGAACATCAAAAAGGGCTGATCATTCTACAAGCCATATGAGACGTCAATTCTTCCCACTCATCAGATTTTTTTACATGATTATTCTGGTTTCTGCAAAGAACTTGTCTGACTTTATATGAAGAAAGCTTGCAAGAGTAGAAAACAAAATCTTCAGGAAAGATTGAAAGCTTAAAAATACTACAAACATGATACATGAGTATGCTTGACTGCTAGAATCAAAATATTGAAATCCCCTTATGGTCAAAAATGTTTTGTGATTGTTTTTATTATTCGTGTTCCTTTTTATATGAAGACTAACACAATGTTTGCATACATTTGTGTAACATGCTGTGTTCACCATTAAAAAATACTGGCATTATGCAGCAAAACGTTGTTTGGGTTTTGGTTCTGAAAGGGGGGTCTGAAAGTTATTACTAAAACTTTTTTTTAATAGCACACTTTCACTCTTTTCACTTTTTTCTGAGAGTGTTTTGTGACCAACTACACAAAATGGCAGGTGAAACTTATAGGGGTGTGTTTGTTTAATACAAGCTGGCCAGGTGAAAAACTGTAATTGGGAGTGTTATAGATGGTTAAATCAGGTAAAATGTTATGTATGGTCTCGATTTTCCATGGAAATCCACTCCTCTTTACCGTGGCATTTTTCCACAGATAGTGACTTTTTGCAAAGCTGAAGTTGCATATTGGCAGCTTTGAAAAGAACCTTGACGTAGATGAATGTTATTGAGTAATATGATCTAGCCAAGCCTTCGTATAAAAGCCACAGCCCCACTTTCTCATCAGAGAAGAAAGCTTTTTTTTTTTTTTTCGCTTTTTTTTTTTCTGGAAATGGCTGTTTTCAGCTTTTTCTTGTATTTGAATCTCACATTGTGTGAATTTATCCATACAGCTTTCTCTGTTTAGTTCACTTTGTCATCAGTACTAGTTTTTCACATTTTGTCACTGTTCCCATTAATCTAGTGACTTTTTAGTTTACACAAGCTGAGTCATGGCATCAGGAAGAGGTTCAGAACATCTTGTTCCTGAGATTACTCCTACAACCAAGATTGTTGGCGTGTACATTTATAAAAATGTAATATGAACATCATATTTGTGTATTTGCTCAAGGTACTATACAAGGGGGGAAAGACTGGTATAACCCAATACCCTCAAAATTCAGTGGTGAAATACAGTATAAAAAAAATACAATCACTAAACAAAATATGGCAACATCTTTAAATTATTTGTGTGTGTGTGTGTGTGTATATATATATATATATATATATATATATATATATATATATATATATATATATATATATATATATACAGTACAGACCAAAAGTTTGGAAACATTACAATTTTTAATGTTTTTGAAAGAAGTTTCTTCTGCTCATCAAGCCTGCATTTGTTTGATCAAAAATACAGAAAAACACGTAATATTGTGAAATATTATTACAACTTAAAATAATAGTTTTCTATTTGAATATACTTTAAAAATAATAATTTATTCCTGTGATGCAAAGCTGAATTTTCAGCATCATTACTCCAGCCTTCAGCGTCACATGTAACATCAGTCTATCACATGATCATTTAGAAATCATTCTAATATTCTGATTTATTATGAGTGTTCTGCGGTCTAATATATTTGATGAATAAAAGGTTAAAAAGAACTGCATTTATTCAAAATCAAAAAAAAAATTCTAATATATATTCTAATAATATATTTTCTTTACTATCACTTTTTATCAATTTAACACATCCTTGCTGAATAAAAGTATTGATTTTATTTAAAAAGAAGAAAAAAAAAATACTGACCCCAAATTACTGACCAGTAGTGTATATTATTACAAAATATTTATATTTTAAAAACATAGCTTCTTTTTTTTATTTTTTTTACTTTTTATTCATCAAAGTATCCTAAAAAGTATCACATGTTCTGAAAATATATTAAGCAGAACTGTTTCCAACTTTGATAATGAATCATCATATTAGAATTTCTAAAGGATCATGTGATAATGATCCTAAAAATTCAGCTTTGCATTACAGAAATAAATGATAAAGTATAATAAATTTAAAAACAAATATTTTAAATTGTAATAATATATCACAATATTACATTTTTTTCTGTATTTTTGATCAAATAAATGCAGGCTTTATGAGTAGAAGAAACTTCTTTCAAAAACATTAAAAATTGTAATGTTTCCAAACTTTTGGTCTGTACTGAGTGTGTGTGTGTGTGTGTGTGTGTGTATAATTTATTTCAGTAATTCAACTCAAATTGTGTATTCAATTAAGTGCACACAGTAGTGTAGTTTAAGCTTTTGGTTCTTTTAATTGTGATGATTTTGGCTCACATTTAACAAAAACCCACCAATTCACTCAACGACATCTCAACATTTTTATTGAATTATTGGCCTTCTGGAAAGTATGTAAAATTACTGTACATGTACTCAGTACTTGGTAGGGGCTCCATTTGCTTTTATTACTGCCTCAATTCAGCGAGGCATGGAGGTGATCAGTTTGTGGCACTGCTGAGGTGGTATGGAAGCCCAGGTTTCTTTGACAGTGGCCTTCAGCTCATCTGCATTTTTTGGGTCACAAATTAGAATATGGTGACAACTCAAAACACCTGCAAATGTTTCCTGAGTGTAACGACTGGGTGAAGGAGTGGCAGGAAGCAAGTGCGATATTAATGAGATTTAATGAAGACAATGAGACAATACAAAACTGAGACACAAATAACGTTGGGAGGACTGCACAGTCCAAGATGGTGGTGAGGAATGACAAATCCGGAAGGCGGAGGTGAGTTGGCTGCAGGAGAGGGTGACACAGGAACTGCGGGGAAGCGAACCGAAGGTAAGTGGTGTTGCTTGGTGGTGGGTTGCGTAGAGTGGACGGGGTTCCGGGGAGACACGGACATCCAACGCAGAAACACACAAGAAAGCAAGGCATAGGTTACAACATGAAACAACACTCTCACGAACACAAGACGCTAGACAAGCCAATATATAGGGATGAGTAATGAGTGATCGGCATTGGCCTTAGTGCGCTCCCTAATCCGGAGCAGAGTCTCGCGGGCTCTGGTCCAGGTGCGGTGGCACCTCTGGACAAATGCGTGAGTGGAGGGGACCGCGACTTCAGATTCCAGACTAGGAAAAGCTGGTGGCTGGTAACCTAAGCTGCACTGAAATGGAGAGAGGCCCGTGGCTGACACTGGTAATGAATTGTGAGCGTACTCCACCATAGAGAGTTGTTGGTTCCAGGAAGAAGGATTCTTGGAGACCAAACATCGCAACATTCTCTCTAAATCTTGGTTGGCTTGCTCAGACTGCTGAGCCTTCAAAATGGTCTCCGTTTGATTCACTATAGGCTACACAATCATGGGGAAGACTGCTGATCTGACAGTTGTCCAGGAGACAATCATTGACACCCTTCACATGGTGGGTAAGCTACATACATTTATTGTCAGAGAAGCTGGCTGTTCACAGAGTGCTGTATCCAAGCATGTTAACAGAAAGTTGAGTGGAAGAAAAAGATGCACAGCCAACCGAGAGAACCACAGCCTTATGAGGACTGTCAAGCAAAATCAAAGTGAACTTCACAAGGAATTGACTGAGGCTGGGGTCAAGGCATTAAAAGCCACCACACAACTGGCTACAGTTGTTGCAGACACTCCTGAACCACCGACAGCATCAGCGGTGTCTTACCCGGGCTAAGGAGAAAAAGAACTGGTCTGTTGCCCAGTGGTCCAAAGTTCTCTTTTCAGATGAGAGCAAGTTTTGCATTTCATTTGAAACCAAGGTCCTAGAGTCTGGAGGAAGGGTGGAGAAGCTCATAGCACAAGTTGCTTGAAGTCCAGTGTTAAGATTCCACAGTCTCTGATGAGGTGCAATGTCATCTGCTTGTGTTGGTCCATTGTGTTTTTGAAGAGGCCGATTACATTTTCCAGCAGGATTTGGCACCTGCCCACACTGCCAAAAGCACCAAAAGTTGGTTAAAGGACCATGGTGTTGGTGTGCTTGTCTGGCCAGCAAACCCACCAGACCTGATCCCCATAGAGAATCTATGGGCTATATATTCAAGAGGAAAATGAGAAACAAACGACATAAATAATGCAGATGAGCTGAAAGCCACAGTCAAAGAAACCTAGGCTTCCATACCACCTCAGCAGTGCCACAAACTGATCACCTCCATGCCACGCTGAATTGAGGCAGTAATAAAAGCAAAAGGAGCCCCTACCAAGTATTGTAAGTAGTGACAATTCACTAAAAATGTTTTTTTATTGGTCTTATGAAGTATTCTAATTTGTTGAGATGGTGAATTGGTGGATTTTTGTTAAATGTGAGCCAAAAATCATCACAATTAACAGAACCAAAGACTTGTTTAATACATGAGTATCACAATTTGAGTTGAATTACTGAAATAAACTTTTCCACGACATTTTAATTTATTGAGATGCACCGGTGTATATAAATATTTATTACAATATCCATAGAACCCTTCTTTTACTCAAAAGGTTCCTTATAGTAAAACAAATGTTTATTTGTTGCTTTTCACTTCAAGGAAAAAAAGGCTAATTTTAGAACTGTTCACTGAGAGGATCTGTGGAGAGCCCATAATGCTTTTTCTATGGCATCTCTGCTTAAACCCCTTTATGGATACTTCATATTTAACCGTGTGCATGCCATATACGTTTGCATGGGGATGCTAACAGACAGCTTTCACCAGGTATTGACTTCCTAATTTGTACTGCATATTAGTTGTTCCTGTAGGCTATATGAAGCAACAGCGCTCTCTCTTGGATAAGACTTGAACAGAAATACACACACACACACACACACACATAACAGAGTAAACTGCTCTAATGCTGATACTCTCACTCCATGTTACTCTCCTTTATTTTTCATATGTAGCACTTGGACGATGACAACAAACAATCGAATAGCTTGTAATTGTTATAAAGAAACCTTGAACGTCCTCCCTAACAGGAAGATGTATCTAAGAATAGTTTCCACCCACCCACACAGATAGGAGTTCCTCTAGACGCTATTAGAGGAATTAGTTTCTCATACAATGGCTGGCTGTCTCAATACTATTCAATTATTGTTATTACTTTAATATTTAGCCATATGCAATAAAACAATATGGTCTTTAAGTAGTTGTTTGGAAAAAGATGATCTTTTTTTGTATACTCGCATGGAAATTTGTCTTTGGCTCCACCCCCCAAGATGGAAAATTACACTATATACGTATCATTACAAAAACAGGACCGAACTATTCATGCATATTGCAATCAGACTCATGCAATGGCTTCCTCTTTTGGCTTTGTGCCCTGACATTTGAGAATAAGATGCAGTATAACAAAATAAAATACATTTGAGAGGAGTCCTAGGAAAGAAATAAAAATGTATATGGATGTTGAAGTTTACAATAAAATACATGGTTCAAAATAACATCTCAGTAAAAAAAAAAAAAAAAAACTCTATTACTACATATACATGCAGCATGTGTGGGTGCCATTATGCTTATTATTTTCCTATTAGTGTTCCTATAAAAAATCCCACTTTGTAAAAATTTGAATTATCTACATTGTACATTTGCATAAAAGCAAGGATTTGAGCATTGAAAAATGTTTATCCTGCCATATCCAACATCTTCATTTCTACATCTGTAGACAGTAGTTTCAAAATTTCTGATTAATGAGACCTAAATGTTTTAAATACTTACATTTAACCAAATTTTTAGAGACCTTAACAGTTTTGAATGCAAAGATAAAGCTCACGTTCCTCTTTTCCCTGTTTAGGTCCATGTTTACTGGAATTGCACACTAATTACGTAGGTTTTGTCACATTGCACCCAAATAAATGCTTACGAAAACCATTTCCTCAATAGTACAGCCCATTAAACCGACTGTAACTCTATCCTTCACGGACTCATTTTCCTTTGTGTTACATTAAATATGCTATCTACTCTAACTAAAGTGTATTTGTCTCATCACCCACAGACGTTTACAGTTCTGAAAGCAAATTTGTACATCTGATTCCGCTTTTCTCTATTTAGTTCAGTGGTTCAGTCTCATATGATGTTCTCCCCTTCACCCAGTCGTTCCACAGCTGAGCCAAATGCTGATATAGCGGCGACATACTAATGTTGTCTCGTCTCTCACTTGCCCCATTTAGTGAGACCAGCATAACCGCACACTAGTCACTGATCCGCATCTAAGGACCACACCGAAAGAAGACATCTCAGCCCTCATGTAGCTCAGGGCCACATGACTGCCAGCAGAGGGGAGGGGATGCTAGTCCACAGCAGGGAGTGGGCCTGCATTCCTGATGCCAGAGAGCATACTTGGCATTCCTGGCTTCTCCTAGTTGCTCTCAATGAGCCATTTGACTGGCGCTGAGGATTTTTCCCCCAGAGTGGCAGAGTCAGCCTCTGACGGATGAGAGTTGCTGCTCTGGAGAATAGGAGTCCATTCATGCCATACTAGGATTAGAATGATGCCATTGAAATAGCATGCACCACGGAAAATGTTGAAAAGTGCCACGATTCAATTCAGTGTGATTTGGGTTGTTTTTAGATGGTCACATCCAAAAGAAGCATTGCATAAATTTGTAGAAACAAAAAGAAGCAAAAGGATCTATTTTATGTAAAATGATATGGCTTAATTGAGTGGGATAGTTTTTAATTATTTTTATTATTACGGTCAAAATATTGCATAAACATGTACACTGACAAAATAGCAGTGAAATATATAGATTTTTTAGTATTTGGGTGAAATCTTTCAAATCAGTTTGAATTCGTTAGAATCTTTGTCACTAAATATGTTTTCTCATCCCTGTAATTCAATATGGGACAACCAGATACAAAAATTATATCACATACGTTTTAGAAATAGTAAGAAATCTTGCATTCACTGAAAGAAAACATTGCCATTGATATTGCATATACATGCGCGTAGCCAGCTTCCGGACCTTGGCAAATTTTCATGGTCAAAAATCTAATTTTCACTAAATGACTGCTCTGCAGTTTAAAGCTCCTCATATAAGTGTCTGCAAGTATTAAGTTTAGACTGTTTTCAAGAATGTTTAGCGTCTGTGGTATGTAAATGAGATCTGCTATATGCTAGCGGAGTGAACGAGGCTCGAGAGGGTTGTGAGTGAAGGCGCGGGCGCCAATTTCAATTTATTAAACCCGATTATTATAAGCGTCTTTTAACTTGTTTTTTTTTCTACTTAGTTTGACACTTTAGAAAGCTAACAGAGAAGTAAGTTGCAGTTTAGAGTTAGATACATCTTTATCTTGCCTTATTTACAAAAAAATGTAACTCATTTTGGTTTATGTAATTTTCTGTTTTTATTTGTTTTCATAGCAATATGTTATTGCTGACAGGCTCCCACATTCAGTAAGGCAAAAAAGTAAATAAATTATAATAACATTATCTGTCAGAAACGTTATCAATGCTGTCAAAACAGTACCATATATCATTAGTGCAGAGATCTGCAGAAGGTCACAAAAAATAAAAATAAATAAAATGCAAACACTAGCTATGAATAAGCTATTTCATTGAGTATTGTAGTTACATTTTCACAAAGTCATGCTAACAACATTCATAAGAGCTCTAGTTAAAGTTAGCCATGGTTATTAATGAAAACTATATATTACAGTCCTAGTCATATGTATTGTTGAATGAATAATAAACAACTGTACACATCTAACCTATAGTAATGGAGCAATATGATATAATTTAAGTGCTTATTCCTCCAAAACAGAAAAAAAAAACATTTCACAAACATCTACATGTCCGTCTCTTTTAAAGTGTTTAATGAGTAGACTATGTGGGGATATTTTAGCACAATTCTTAACCCCACACCAGATCCACCATAATTGAAATATAAAGGAAAGTGAGTAATAATTACGTTTAAAATCAGCAAAGAAACAGTAACTATAAGTACCGTGGGACTGCTGCCATAGTTATTTTATTACTATCCTTGTAATATCTTGACATAAATCCTTGACATGTACCATTGTTGAAGTATTTTGGGATACTAGCAACATGGTATTATTACCATTGGATAAAATCACTGTACCATGATGCCACTAGAGTACTATTTTCTCCCTCAGCATTCTTTCCCTATCTTGTACTGTAGGTACTGTACATAGCCATCGACACTGTCACTTCCATGTGCCACATTTAGCAGCGCTCGTTCTCCGTTTCCCGTTACGCTCGGTTGTAGGCAGAGCTCAGGAGCGCGCGGTGCTGAAACCGAGGCTGTAACGTCATGCTCGACTCTAAACCTCACCCACCCTCCCAGAGGCGAGCAGCTCTTTCACACGCACAGGCACAGGCGCAGACGCAGACTCACTGACTGGCTGGAGCTGGAGCGGATTGCTGTAAGTATCGCATTTGAGCGAGATTCTGTGGCTTCACAGTGGTATCGGCGCGTGTATTTCGCGGGAACTGTGAGTGGATTATGATGTCACCGTTTGATTGATACATTGTAGCGGCTGAACGGCGGAATGTTACAATGTTGCAAAGCAGACCGGTGTTCTGACAAATAATGCTACCTATCAGATTATGCTACCAACACTGTATTTATCATACTGTAAGGGTAGGTTTAGGGTTGGGGTAGGTGTACATGTTAATAAAGCCTCACACCTTATTAATATCATGCATGAAGCAAAATCTGATAGGTAACACTTTTCGCTATCGAATTATGCTACCATTGGTTTTAATGGGAGGTAGCATTTTTCGACAAGGCAGCACAAATCGACAGAACACCGGCACAAGGGTTTGCGGAAGAGCAGCTCAGATGTCTAGAATATGGCGGAGCTGGAGTGAAACAATTCAACTCCTTAGATTTACCAGACTCGGTTTAGTGGCGAAAATGGTCGCCGGGAACTTTGTGTTGAAGCGCGCGAGGTTTGCGTTGCTCTGTCGCGTGAAGAATGGCGTTTTCTGTTGTCTCATGTCCACGGCACTGTGGAAGTTATAGCGGAAATGGAAAAGTTGTACGAATTAGTAGTTTAACGAAGCACGAATTATCGGCTTATAACCGTCAAAGCTGCATTTTTCGACACAGTTTACGTAAAGAGATGGAAAGGAGTGTCAGGCATCGTGATAAAAGGCACATTTAGCACCTTCTAACGCAGTCTTTCCTTCTAGATTTGACTGATTACCGGCCCCGCCTAGTTCTGTTCTGTTTCTCAGTCGAGGGAGATGACGAGTTCATTCAAGAAGAATTGGAGAAAATGAGACTAGGTTTTCTTTCACGGTGGAGGGACTGTCAGCTCACGTAGGAATACTTTGCACTGCTGCTTTTCAGGGTCACGGAAAGATATATATATAGCGTGTTGCAGTCCACTTCATAGACATCACAGGGCCTTTATAGACTACTAGTTGGATGTGACATTTTGAATATTGTCTTCTGTGAAGGGATGTGAGGCTGAAGTCTCTCAAAGAGGTTGTTAAAGAAGATCCTGTTGCTTCTTCATGTATTTTTAATGGCTTGATCTTTAATGATGGGGCTCTTGTCAAATTATAACAGTCTTTCTCCAAAGGTGTCTCTACACAGCCTGCTTTGAGGTGGCTTTGTGTCTGCTATAAAGTCTGTGTGGAAATGCCATGTCACATAAATAACTACTAATAATAAAATATGCCAGTTTCGATTCCCCTTAAGCTCATCGTATCTGCATCTGAATGCAGCATCAGTGCAGCCTTAAGGTGCGGTCACTTTTACCATTTGTCTGCAATTTTTATGGATGGAATCTAGTCGTTTCAATGGGAATTCTCACGATTGATTGCGATTGGGAGTCTGGTGTGATGGTGGAAGTTGGTCCGCCAAATTGGCCACACTCGCCAACAGAGAACTGCTCGGTTTGACATTGACTTCAATATGAGCTCCGCTTCATAAATGGCTATGCTATTGATGATGAACCTTAAATTTAGCTGAAAAACAAGTCTGTGTGACCACTCATTTAAGCATATGTCATGAATTAACATTTTAATAGTTCATTATATTTGTAATGTCACATTTTTCTATATTCAGAATTACCTAGCATTATTTTAATTTACTCCATTGGTAAATACACCTTTTTACGTGGAATACTTGGAGCTTCTGTGACACCTTTCCACTGTAAAATGGTTTAAAACTCCATTTAGGCTTTGTGGAATTTGTTTAGGTTTTTGTTTGCAGCAACATTTATGACAATTGTGCAACCGGCAATCGATTGAACACCATTTCCTGTTTTGGAGGGGGTCTTGAGCAAACACTTGTCATTCCCAATCACACAAAAGTAGGCAGCAATATATCTGTCACTGCCAAAGGCAGATAAGTGTAAGTACACTCTTACATTTCCTGTGTCAAATAGTTTTGTCAGTTCACTAACTTCGTGTGAAATATGAGAGAACACAGTCATTGCTTTGTTTTTGTATCTTTTTTGTTTTCTGTTTACCTGTAATTTATACATGTATACATACATACATACAGGTCCAAATTCTCAAATTGAGAAGCCAGGCTTGTTACCATACCAGTACTTAGCATATAGATCTTTTTTGGAGCTTTGGGTCGGGACGACCTCACCCTAGTGGGGTCTGACCCCGATCCTGTCCCTCTTAGAGCAAGAGGAAGGAAACCCCTGTGATAGTGTGTCCTCTTGGGCACAGAGGAATGCCGGTCTGTAGGCTCTGTTGAAAATAACAAGATGAAGAGATGTGGACTTCCTTTCAAAGAAGCTGTCCACATTTTGAACACCCTTTAAAAATCTGGGTTGGGTCCTGGAAGAAACGTCTGTATTTAGAGCCACGTCTGCTATGATGTGTCGATTTCAGGTATCGCCTTCATGTAGTTCCTAGTTGTTTTGTATAATTATAGTCACGATTGTCGTGGTTGACAGTGTGGTTCTTGCTTTGAGCTGTATCAGAACTTCCCAGCAGCGTTCTTGTGGGAGTCAAACTGTATGCAAACAAACACAGGGTCTTTCAGGGAAGCAAATATCTCTTTGACTTTGTAAATGGCAGTTCTAATACAGCTGTCGGGACTGATTCCTCTGGAGGGCTGTGTCTGAATAACCAGCCTGCTAGTCTGAATTGTGCTCGCTATTCTTCTAGTGTCACTATATTATGGGGCTGTGACTGGTGTATATGTGTGTGTGTGTGTGTGTGTGTGTGTGTGTGTATATATATATATATATATATATATATATATATATATATATATATATATATATATATATTCATTATATATTATTATTATTATTTATATATATATATATATAAATAATAATAATAATATATAATAATATATAATGGTTGATTGTGGGTTTTTCAATTTCAGATCCTTAAACTGTACCTCTTGAGCCCGTTACTGAATATTGAGACTTGAGAACAGCTATGACATTAGTAAGCACTGTGGTTTCCCACCAAGGCTTTGACATTTGACTAGGAAACAGAATCACGTTTTGAAGCCAATGGGTAATGAGATGACAAAACATTAACTGCCAGCTGTCGGTAACCGTTGAGACTTTTAGAGGAACCAACTGAGCAGAAAGGAAAGGAGATGCTCTGGAGAGGAAGAGCATGACAGTCCGGGGAAAAGAAGGTTGTTGGTGTTCCTCAGTAAATTGGACCACTTCCTCTTTAGGCCAAAGGGCCTCATGAAACCTGGTGGCCTTGTCACGCCTTCCTTCCTCCTTAGAAGTCATGTGATTGTGCGAGACTAAGTGAGTGTATAGATAGCTGTGGGTTTGATACTGTAAATATACTTTGTTTTCAGCAGGTATCAAGTGAATGATCTCAGTGTAAGAAATCAGAATTGGCTCTCAAGTTGTTTCCAAGGGTTACCGAGCTAATGTGGCTCAGTTTGATGCTCACGTTTTCTAACGCTTATCCCAAAGCAATTCCTCCATCTATTCCCACACATTATTTCCTCATTTAAGCATGTAAGCCATGACTGATGACTGTTGCAGCTGTTTGTGACTTGCAAGATTGGGGCCTTTTTTGAGTCTATGATCTAGAAATAGACATTTGAATGACGCTTATGGTCATATTGAAATTCAGATATTTGTTTTTGCTTTATATATGAAGAGTTCAGATGCAAAAGCCTCTAAGTGCCATCTGAAATTTTCATCTAAACTTAGGATTTTTATCAGGCTCCTAAATTTGTTTAGTTATTTCAATTTAATAGCCTGGAAAATGACCTGCACATTGCCATTAAAGTAAAATGACTCAACCTAAGCATAGGAGCTTGATAAAAATCCTAATTTCACATGAAAATTTCAGATGGCACTTAGAGGCTTTTGCATCTGAACTCTTTATATGTTCGCTGATGTTGAAAAAGATTTTTTTTTCTTGAAAGAAAATGATGCTTTTATTCAACAAGGATGCACTGCATTGATAACGTATCAATTTGTCTCTGAAGACAGTGAATACATTAATAATGTTATACAAGATTTATATTTCAAATAAATACTATACAAAAAATGTATCATGATTTCCACAAAAATATTAAGCAGCACAATAATGACACTGACACAGACACTGAAGACTTGAGTAATGGCTTCTGAAAATCACAGGAAATTACATTTTTAAAATACGTTGAAATAGTAAAGATGTATTTTAAATTGTAATAGTCTCTCAATATTTCTGTTAAATAAATGCAGCAGTGTAAGAGACTTAAAAAAAGACATTAAAAACATATTACTGATCCCAAACTTTTGAACAGGAGAGTGTTATTTTAAAGCCATATTAAATATGGTTTATGTAAGCCTACATATTGTTTCTGAAATGGCTTAAGTCTCTATATGTTTCATGGGCAAACTGCCAAAATAAATGCTTTAAAGGAGAGTTTTTGAGCATTACTTTTAAAAAAAACTGACCTGATTGTCTTATGTCTAAAAGTACTTTATTTCAGGATTGATGCAAGGCCAGAAATAGCCGCATGGTGAAATCATCCATATGTTTGCAATGCTATTTTATTATGCACATCAGTAGTATATTTATAACCCAGCCTTTATGATGAGGCTGAGATCTGATTTAGAAATGCACAATAAAATGGTTTGAGCAACAAGTTCATGAAGAGGCATTGCTCATTTGACTGCAGAAAATTATGTGTCTGAGTGTGTGTGTGTGTATGTGTGTATGTGTGTATAAACGCATCCCTGGGGTCTATATACTGTAGTCAGTCAGACGTCAGATGCCCTGCCATGTGTTGACATTTGACACAAGAATTTGGGCTGAGTTCTCATTGATCTCGTCTCCCATTGCTCCTTTTCCTTTCATAATCTGCCTTCCGACTTGTTGTTTTCCAGTCTCTAAGCAGCTTACTGGTTCTTAGCAATAAAATCATGCTATTGCCTTAGTCTTCGTGACATTGTTTTGACAAGGGATGTTTGACACCCTTGCACTTTGAGGTAGTCTTCATAACTGTTGTGTGCATCAGTTGCCTTCTAGTTTAGTGTAACTAGATCAGAAGTGACATGTATGACTTCTGTAAAACACAAAAGGAGATGCTTTGCAGAATATTAATGCTGTTCTTTAGTGTACAGTGACAGTGAATGGTGACAAAAAATTGGTCAAACTCTGAAAATGAGAGAAAAGTAACATCACACCAAGCTGAATGTTGAATAAATATTGTGTTTGTTCTATGGCATTGCTGCATAAACCCCCTTTTAGATCCTTTATTTTTTAAAAGTGTATGAGCTATTGTTTTAAAATTTTCATGGTGCTATTTTTGTCATTTTTGAAGCTTGGTCGCCATTCACAGTTATCGTATGGAAAAGAGCAACATGAACATCCTGCCTAAAACTAAAAAAGAAACTTTTTTTTTTTTTTTTTTTGGTTCGCGAAAATAGCTGTTGGAATGACATGAGAGTGTGTAAATGGTGACAGAATTTGCATTTTCTGTTTCTGCGAACAGAAATCGAGACTACGCTGGTTGAGAGTATGTGAGAAAAAGAGCAGTTGTTCACTTTGGTAAATCACTTTAGATCCCCCACCGATTCGTTGCATCAGAAGGAAATGTCTAAATGTGAAACCGTGATTGCTACTCCATGTTTGTTTTCACTCATTCTCCTTGACAACCTGTAACCTAGGTGAGTTGATTGACATGCAAATAACATGTTGGGCTTCAACACAGGTTTTTGACAGGGCCAGTTAAAACTGCATCATTTACCAAAACAAAAGCCTTTTCTATCTGTTACGTGGGCCACTGAATCTTTTGAAACCTTTAAATGTTCTTGATCGTCAACAATGTCGTCTCATTCATAATCATTGCTCATAATAAGCCTTTTGTGTGTTAGTAAGTCTAAGTTCTCAACACAATAGATTTTTTTTTTTTAACCGGTTAAAAAAACAATTAATGGCAAGCAGTGAGCCAGATTGCTTTGTTTTTATAATTTTTTATTTATTTCAGACTGTCTCTGATGTAATGGCTTGTGCTTGTTCCAAGAGTTGATTACATGGTTTCATCCAGATTTGAGTTAGAAAAAGAGCGGTGTAAAAAAACAACAAATACTACATTTGTTTTCTGCCCTGCTGTGGTGGTTTGTGTTTATTACAGACAAGAGACCAGTTTATGTAGTCATTACCACTAGATTGTGTTGCTTTGACACAGATTTACTGCAGGCTATGAGTTTGCCATGCTAATAATGATAGCATGTCTGTAGCCGGCTGCTAGCTGAGATGATAATAACTTTGCTGGATGGTTATTGGCTCCGTCCTGACTGCAGCAGCACCTTTGGCTCTGAGTTTAGCCAAGTCTGGCGTATCTCTCACCTGTAGACTTATCTGCCACAACTCTACTGGGGTTCAATTTTGTATGGGGATGATTCACTTCATGGCGGATATACTATACGTTTTTACTGACTGGTTCTAAGTGCTATTAAACATTCATTTATATTTTAGAAACTTGGCATAGCCTGATAAATGGGCTTGAGACTTCCTGTTGCTGTCACTTTCATAAAGATCAAATCTTCATGATCATAAAAGCATTTGAAGAAGGTTTTTGTCAGAGCCCGTGTCAGTCTTAAAGGGGTCATATAATGCAACATGCACTTTTACAAGTTGTTTTAACTGATATGTGTTGGCAGTGTGTGTATAAACCACCCTATAATGATAAAAATCCTGCAAGTGTTTTTTTTGTAATCTCGTTAAATGTTTTCCCCTTTCTCAAATCGAGCCATCTGACCGTGTGACGTCACACGGTCGGAGGCCCCTCCCACGATTGTTTGATTGACAGCAGCGCTTCAGCACAGACTGGACTTGTGTCTTACCCTGAGTGAACCGTCATCAGTCCGAGATGCAGACAAGCATGACTCCTGAGTGATTGAGGTGTTTTGTTGTTGGATGTAATAATGAACATAGCAGTAGTCATTTACTTCCGACATCTGAGCGACTGAAATCGCAGAGGATTAACTTAGATTTGGAGAAATGAAAGAAATGCGCCCTTGATCTACATAAATGCGTTTTATGTTCGCGCGAATCCTTCATGATCCAGCCTCCAGCAGTGAGTATAATGTATTTTAATAAAACATTGCAAATCGCCCTTTCTAATAATGTGCTAATTAGCAAGTTTCACTATGAATGTGGCCAAAGTCCTCTTAGGCAAGTCGTGCCACTCGGCCGCCATCTTGGCAACGCCTCCGGGCAGCTATTTCAGACTAACAAGGCCAGGCTCCTATCTAAATGAATGGGCAGAGAGTCAGAACCGCACTTTCACTGGTCACCGGGACATAAAGACTGCATGTATAGAAACAGCAGTAAAATATGATAAAAATTGCTGAAAAGGTTTGATGACTTTGCCCCAAAATAAGTTTTAAAACGCCTTTTTTCCCACAGGTTATACTTTTACTACACATGCGCAAAGGTTCCTCAACTGTGCGCATATGTCAGTGGAACCAGACGATAGGCGCAAATGTTTCCTGGCTTGACTGTTAAAAGCAGATGATTGGCTTTCCAGCAGCAGGGGCGGGACGTGCATCCAACCGCCATCTTTGCCGTTACGGGTTTCTTTATATAGTTGTATTGAGGATTGAGGAAGTGGCATGTCTCTTATAAATTGTCTCTGATGTGGCTAAAGTAAACAGTCTTTCAGAGAGCAGATCAGAAGAGAGGGGCGGAGTCAGCAGAGCTCATTAGCATTAAAGGAGAATACCACAAACCAGCCTGTTTTGAAAAGAGCTGTTTTTGACAGGGTAAAAAAGGTGTTTTTTTACACTAACATGGAGAAATTTTAAACAAACCGTTACAGACTTTTCATTAAGACCCTAAAGAATCAAATCAACTTGTGGAAAATGGGCATTATATGACCGCTTTAATTTTGAAATTACTATTAATTTTTTTATGGGTTCAAAATATTGGATATCAGTCTACTGCTATCAGTCAGTCTCTCTCTCTCTCGTGCTCTCTCTCTCTCGCGCTCTCTCTCTCTCTCTTTCTATTCTCTCTCTCTCTCTCTCTCTCTTTCTATATATATATATATATATATATAGATAGATAGATAGATACACACACACTATAAATAATGTAAAAAAAAAATACAAACTAAAATCAATGCTACATGTGATTTTAGGCATCACAATATTATAAGGTACACTGTGAAAAAAAAATATTCACCAGTCTTTAAGGATTTGTGCTTAGATTTGTCCTAAACATCATCAGAGTACAAAAATCATTGCTTTCTGTGGCACACTTTTCTAGAAAGGCTGAGAGTTAGCCTAAAAGTTTAAACCGACATCAAAATACGCATTGTTTGTGTGTTACCATTTACTGGGAGAAGTTATACTCCTACTGGAAAACCTGCGAAAGCTTCAAGAGTGTGTTTTATTCATGGCACCATAGTGAAGAGCTTTTGCTCAAAGGATCCCATTGCTGAGAAAAAAATAACACGGGCCGTATGATCGCCTGATGCGTTTCGTTTTGGTGCTTTTCTTCAGGGACATGGGAAACACTTTTGACAGAACCTGGCACACAAAGCCCAGCTTATAGGATTCCTAGAACCCCATAATCACAGTGGATATAGACTGGTTTCTTAGCATTTATGGCGGTTTAGGGCCTGCTGAGTTTATGGGGTTACAGGTTACTTTTCAACCTCATTGAAGCAATGGATTGTGGGCAAATGTGATAAGAAAGGGGTTGAAGAATTCCCGTGTTGAAGGCTGGTTTAATAGAGTCTTTGTGGAGTTCTCAGCTCACTACAACCCTTTTAATAGAGTAAATTAAAGCATTCCAGTCATAGATATATGAGACCATTAGTGAAGTACTCGGAAGTGGAAGGTTTTTTTTTCTCTCTCTCTTCCAGAGAAGCTATTGGTGCAGAAATTACTCGCTTTCATAAAGAAAATCAAAATGCAGGATATTGAGAAATGAATCGATAATTATAAGAGATTAGTTTTAGCAAGTTTAAAACAAAGATGTAAAAAAAAAATACTTTCTTGTCACAAAGCTCCGAGATACAGTGTAGTCTGAGTGTCATGTTCCCAAGTGGATTACAAAATGTTTTTTATTTTTAAATACTTTTATAAGTGACCATTTAATACAAAAATATATATTTTAAATAAACTACATAAAATATGGAAAAATATATATTTAGATAAAATAAACTATTTTCTTGTTTATTTTTGCATTGTTGTTTTTTGTAATAATAATACTGACTATTATAACGATGTTTTAGTAAATATTTTATATTCCATATATTGTATTTTTTTTTTTATTAAATTATTATTTTCATATATTTGTTTAGAAATTGTATATAATTGTGTGAAATGCACACAATTAAAAGTCCTTAATGCCGAGCCTTGGTTTCTTATAGCAGCAGTTCTCATTAAAATGTGGCCTTGATTATAGATATGTTTGAAGGCATACACTTGTAGATGTGGTATTTGGTTAATCCAGTCTGCTGCTCTGATTTGTGGCTGTCAGCTCAGGCCAGTTGTTGCTTTGTGTGGCTCTCTAAATAGACGTCCTTAAACAGCTCTGTGGATTTGAAATTAATCCCAACATCTTCAGATAGACCCAGGGACTGTGTTTAGTGCTCTACTGTAGAGCTCTCATGTATCATCTGCATGTTCGTGGCCCATTCATGTGCATATGAGTCTCTCTGTTTGCACATTTGCACATCTTTTGAACGCCGATCTCTTTTATGTTTTAAGATGCCTTTTTTTTTCTATCTCCAATGAGTATCGCGTTCATCTCTCCCGGGATGTGCGCACGCTCTTACGTATATTTGCATATGAGTATTCGCCTATTTGTACGATGCTGCACACCACGTTTTACCTTCCGCTTGCCTCTCTTGTCAAAATATCAGTTGACTTTTCTAAGGAGTGACATGTTCAGACTCCCTCCGATGAATCCCGTGGGAGAACGTGGTGCTTCTCTCCAACTCTCCTCAGAATAGCAAAGCTAACCACCCCTGCAGATCCCAGCAGTCTGTTCAGCTCCGAGAAAAGAAAGCCGCCAGGCACCAGCAGGCACCAGCAGGCACGTGAAATCCCGGCAGGCCGACTGTCTTCCCTCTGCTGTCCTCCTAATTCCATTTGCACTGGAATTGACTGAATTACTTTGTTTGCTATAAACATTGTTTTTCTTAGCTTGATATATTCAAGCAGAAAGCAATTATAGTTTAATTATTCATCTTCCTGGGACCATAAATGTAATTGATTTGGACCTACATTTTGACCATAATTAGCTTAAAGATTGCTGTTTATTACTGCACTTTTGGATGCAATAGCTGACACGACACTTCCTCTTTGCAGAGGGATTTCCCTCTGGGTGTGGAATTTTACTGATGTGTCAGGGCAAAACACACATTAAAACTAGGGGGAACACTTGTATTTTTTCTTTTTATATAATTGTTTTTGAAAAGTTTTGACCATCGTTTGACCAAAAAAACAAACAAAAAAAACAATCGTAGCTGGCTGCATGCAACAATGGTGTTTTAAAGTTGCCTACTATGGCTAGTGCAGACTTGTCTGTCTTTAAGTACTACTGGTTAATGTTAAATTCAGGCTTATGAGTTCCACCCACTTTTCAGAATGCACCCACAGCTGATGTGGATCCTTTCTTGGTTTGTTTTGAACGGTGTCATTTTTCAGCCAATTCGTTTATTGATTACTCAACACTTTACTGACCAGAGTGTACTGTAGACTCTACATTTCCAAATTAACCTGACTGATCGTTTCCTTTTACCTTCAGATTTTCCAGGTATAGATCTGTCTTGACCATGATGAGGTGTATAGCTACCAAGTGTCAAGTGGAGTTCTGGAGCTCCTCCCTCAAACCAGACTCCAATTCTGATTGGTTGCTGGACCATATCAGTATCTATTTATTAGTTGCGCATAATTGTTTAGGTTTTTTTAAGGAACTTTTTTTGTCAAGGCATAATGGTAAAAGTACTTAAAAAAACTTTTTTTTTTCAAGTTTATCACGTTTGATTTTTGAAACTTTCACAAAGTTTTTGAGAGAGATGTTTTGCTGCCAATATATTCAACATACACACTTTGGAAAAATGTGCCTCTACCTAATTTAATGCATACCTATTATGTACAATTCGGGGAATTTTTCAGCTGAAATTAACACTTGACGTTAAAACAATTATTACTCCTTTTCACACAAAAAATATAGTTGCAGACTATTTATTAATAAGGACTTATTTTCAACACTTTCAAAAACCTTTTACCTTGGTGCATGATTCGTAAAATAATACATTTTGGTGTTTGCATCACATAACTAGATCCATATGTATGATTTTATGATTTGGTAAACTTGCTCGATAGCTCACCTGGTACAGCATTTCACATGGGTGGGAGTCCAGTAAAACATAACTCTAACACTAAACGAGCACAGAGTTGCAAAAATGGCATGGCTGCTTTAGCAAATGTTTGTCACTTTAGTTAACATCTTTTTAGGGCAGGTGGTGTTTTATTCTCCAATGGCTTGTAATATTTTAGTGCGAGAAGTACAATAGCCAATGTAATAACATTGGAAGATTTTCTGTCATCTGTTTTAGATAAAACTGAATGTGGTTTTTGGGCCACTAACTGGACTTTTCACTTTGTTTACTGCTTTATTTCAGTATTTTAGGTAATATTCTGATGATATAATAATTGTTTTTGACCTATGAATTGATTCTTGGGTCAAGTGCTCTCGAGACTCTTAAAGTTCTTCAGCATTACCCCCCCCCCCCCCCCCCTTGAAACAGGCAGTCAGGGTAGAATTAAAGTTCAATCCTCTTCATCTGCCTTGGACAGTATATGGCACAGTGGGTGTTCACTTAATCAGAGTGGAGGGAAATGTCAGTGAAGAATGTCAGTCTTCTGAAATGGGATGGGCATGGCCTGGGTTCTGAGATGGGGGTTGTGGCCTGAGGGTGGGTGGGTGTGGTCTGTTATAAGACAATGCGGGTCTGTTCATAGATTAGGTGAGTGTGAGTCTAGATCCTTAGTATTACACATCTTCATCACAGCTGCAGTGTTTTTTCATTGCAGTTCACCAGTAATATGTGCTAAAGGTTTAAGCAGTTAACTTAGTTTCTCTAGAGAGGGAACTGAGAGTAAAGTGGCATGATTATATGCCTCAGCCCAGTACTTAATTTAGCTACAAGCACTTAGATGTCTGACAGATATCTTAAACTGTGTCTAGGGACTGAGTGATGCTAGTCAGCTAAAATTCAGATTAAAGTTTAATAAACATCTCATGGATTGTTGCTGGGATGTTCGGAAGGATTAAAAATTTAGTTCACCCAAAAATGAATATTCTGACATTATTTACTCATCTTTATGTTGTGCCAGACCTGAATTCTTACTGTGAAGTACAAAAAAGAGATGTTTAGTAGAATGTGACCCTAAAAAATGAACCATAAAAGGTGATTCATATGAAGTCTTCTAAAGCTATATGAAAGCTTTCGGTGAATAACAAACCACATCTTTTGTCCTCCCAATCTATTGTAGCCTACTTGTGCATTTTCAAACTAGCCTGTCATGATACATGACCACTAACCTAAAAGATTTTGGTATCGTTTATGTAAGATATGGTGCAATTTTTAGAGATTTTTTTTTTTTTTTTTTTTTCAGTGCCTAACGACATAAAGTTTAGTCATTTTCTTTGTTTTAAATTTACAAATAACACATTTTTGGTGCAATTTTTAGAGATTTTTTTTTTTTTTTTTTTTTTTTTTCGTGCCTAACGGCATAAAGTTTAGTCATTTTCTTTGTTTTAAATTTACAAATAACACACTTTAAGGGGAAGTCGTGGCCTAATGGTTAGAGAGTCGGACTCCCAATCGAAAGGTTGTGAGTTCGAGTCCCGGGCCGGCAGGAATTGTGGGTGGGGGGAGTGCATGTACAGTTCTCTCTCCACCTGCAATACCACGACTTAGGTGCCCTTGAGCAAGGCACCGAACCCCCAACTGCTCCCCGGGCGCCGCAGCATAAATGGCTGCCCACTGCTCCGGGTGTATGCTCACAGTGTGTGTGTGTGTTCACTGCTCTGTGTGTGTGTGCATTTCGGATGGGTTAAATGCAGAGCACAAATTCTGAGTATGGGTCACTATACTTGGCTGAATGTCACTTCACTTTTTTTTTTTTTTTTTTTTTTTTTTTTTTTGTGGGGTATTTTTTTTTTTTTTTTAAAGTTGGCCTTTAATTTAAGCACCACATTTTTTTGAATGCTTTGCCATACAAAAGCCATGTGTTTCAGGAAGAAAGAAACAAAGATTTTTCGATGTGAGGGGATGTTAATTTTGTAGTGAACTGCCTCTTTGAAAAAAAATAAGTCAAGGGAGAAATGTTGTGTGAAATGCGAACTAATTTATGAAGCTTCCATTAGCCTTAGCATTTCATTTGAAACGTAAATAGACTAATTTAAGTACTGCCATTAAAAAGCCGTTAATGTCTTTCTCCCTCATCCACAAACACGCAGCATACACACCATCTTGCATAATTTGTGTTGCCGTTATGCTTTTCTCATGATGGCTGGGTTTTGTAGAGCGTGCCAGTCTACCAGGAGCATTACAGAGTTCATCACATTTCTGAGCGGATTCAGGTTTCAGGGTTCCAGATCCGAGAGCAAATGAGTGATCAGTACTCACGAGAGCTTTCTTATGCAAAGAACCTAGAGGTGCTGGTAGTCAATCAGCTCCTGTCTCATGTGCGGTCATGTCCCCTCAGATGACATCACCTGCGGGAGTCGTGCATGCACATGCTCTGCTATGTTTGGCATTCTGCTCACACATGCATGCCCACGTATGTCAGAAAGATTAAAGAAAAAAGAACAGCCCGCTGCAGAGAAATATTGTAGCAGTCTCTGTTATTCTTCACCACACATTGTCTTTGTCTCCCTCTTTCTCCTCCTCGTGTCCCCCGTCTTCAGTCACACACTCTTTAGGTCAGTGTGTTAGACAGCCTGGCCTGCTGCCAGTTACTGTTGGTGAGGTAAGGAATCATAGATCTACTCGGGGAAATCATGGAAATGGCATTTTTTTTAAATATATATAAGGGTTCAGTTTGCCAAGCCCTTATATGGATTTTATTTTATTTTTCTACATGAGCGTTTTCATTTTTGGCCTAAATGCCACACTTGGCCCTCCTCTAATTTTCTGACAATTAAACGCCAATAAAGTCGCCAATAATTGTTTTTTAATTATGGCCAATAACCGATAAGGCAAATGACCTCTTTACTTCGTGATGCCTGAAGTATGTGGAGCTCCAAAGTGAATGGTATGGTCTTCCATACTATTGATTTCTTAAGGGTATTATTCGAAAGAGGGTCAGAAAGGGTTTAAAATGATCAGGTAAAACTAAATGAATGCTGTTATTGATCTCAGAAACCCCGACTAACATTTATAAGCAGACTTCAGGGGACAAGAAATGCTGAGTGTGGAACGTGACCCTTTTAATGCACACTCAAGCTTACTGGGCAACTGTTTCTCTAATGCTTCTCTAAAATAGTTTGGAGCCCAGCATGGAGATGAACCATAAAAGCTGGCCGTTGATTGCAGATGCATTAACTGATGTGTGCTTTGGATTTGGACTGCTGACATCACACATCAGTGACTGGGAGTTTCCTTATAAAGACACAAGACAGTGGTTGCATAGGGCTGCTCCTTGATTCTGAGAGGGCGCTGCTTGTGGTTTATTAGGCGCAGCTATCTGGTTTCCATAACTGCAGGGAGGCCTGGGAAATGGAAGGGCCTGCTGCCTAATCACAACCAGCAAGAGCTTCCTGACACCCCTTGTCCACGTCAATGTGCAGTGCAACTTCTCCTGTCAGGCTCCGATGAAGCCCTTAAATCGACCTCAGACCAGCTGCTGCTTTCCCCGCCCTCTGTTGATTGAGTGTGTATGTGTGTGTATTTAATTTCTTACGCCAAACCACTACCTTCTTTTTCTTCTCCTGCATGTGGCCGCCAGGAGTGTAGGAGCAAATGCTGTAGAGGGTGTATTCGGCATGCATATCCCACATCTGGCAACCCCATGCTTTCGGTTAGGGGCTTAAAGAAGGGGCCTGAAATGTAATGTGCAAGTTTCTCAGCACAAAAATGAACCGATACATGTTGCGTTATTATCTAGAATGTAGTCTCACTAAACAATCTTCTTCTTTTTGGGTGTGTTTGTGTGCAAAGGGAAGTCTAAGTTGACCCACATGACTATTTACTATTGAATGCGTTAATTCACTCTGATGTTGTTATACCTGTTTTGTTCTATTCTGTGTTATTTCTAAAAAGAGCAGAAAAGTTTATTGGTATAAGTAAGGACACACCGGAGCAACAGGTCAGTGCCACAAACATCGGAGTATAAAGTACATAATATGTGAGCATTTTATTATTTAAATACATTTATTAATGCAGATTTCGTGGCCTAATGGTTAGAGAGTCGGACTCCCAATCAAAAGGTTATGAGTTCGAGTCTCGGGCCGGCAGGAATTGTGGGTGGGGGGAGTGCATGTACAGTTCTCTCTCCACCTGCAATACCACGACTTAGGTGCCCTTGAGCAAGGCACCGAACCCCCAACTGCTCCCCGGGCGCCGCAGCATAAATGGCTGCCCACTGCTCCGGGTGTGTGTTCACAGTGTGTGTGTTCACTGCTCTGTGTGTGTGCACTTCGGATGGGTTAAATGCAGAGCACAAATTCTGAGTATGGGTCACCATACTTGGCTGAATGTCACTTCACATTTGTAAAAATTTTAATGAATGTCCTATCATTTTGAGAAGGGTATTATTATTATTATTTTTTTTCCATTTACATTGATATTGACTTTATTAGGACATGGAAGGAGTAGAATAAAACAATTTATTTAGGCTACATAAATATTTAGAAATTAATATTAGGCTATATAATCCACCCAAAGCAATAATTGAGCACATTTTTTTTTTCTTTAATGCATTAACCTTAAAAAATTAATTGATAATTATTTTAATCAATCGATAGCTCTAATTAGTGCACACGACATTTAAAAAGAATGCATCTTTACTATGTCACTTTTTTTGTTTTTGAATAATTTATACAGGAATCATTAGTGATTGTATTCATCTCTCCAAGAATGCAAGGAGCACTGCAGCCTTACTGTAGAGTTGCTCCACTAATAGATACTCCACTTTACTGTCCAGTGCCCAGACTTTTTAGTGGTGAGCACTGGCTTGCTGAGGACTGCATGTAAGTCAGCTGTGGCAGCTCTTCAGTCTCTCTAGTGTAAAACATCTGAACGAAGACATCTTCTCTCTAGAGAGCGTGTGGAGACATGAACATCCCTAGAGCGCATGGGAAAGTTCAGATATTCTGCTACTTGCTTATCTGTGCACTGTTATAACACTATAAAATCTGTAAAAATGTGACAAGGGGAAGGAACTCAGCTGTTTGGGGCACTAAAAATGGTTATACTTTAAGTCGTTGGGAGGTGTGATTCTAGTCAGGCTTAAATGTTCTTGTAAATATGATGTCTGTTCTGTTCATTTAATCAGTAGCCTGGATAGCGTTTGGAATTTGCCACATTTTAAATGTGTGATGTAATGGAACTGGCAACATATCTTTTCTTCCATGTTGTGAGTAAAACGGTTCTATCCAGCGGTTATTGATTGGATGGAGGCAGATATTAATGCAAGCTTGTAGCTGATTGTTAGAAATGGGTGGAATTTAAGCTGACTAAATGATTGGAGAAGTCTGTCTTCGTGGAAGATTGAGTTAAGGCATTAACACATTGATTTAGTTACCAAATGTAGTTGTTTTTGATTACAAGCTGAAAATAAGGAAACCTGGGTGGATGGTTCATATTAAGATCAATATGATGCATTTAAAAAGTAAATAGGGGGATTTCCATTTCATGCTGACTTCTGCAGTTATTAGTAGTGCTTTTGAAAAAAATCATCTTCTGTTTTATCTGTTGTTGAAAATGGTTTTCATATTAAAGTGGCGTTTTTATTGTGTCCATTTTAGTACATCAAAACAATCCTGACAGTTTCTGCATTAAATTGTGGATGAATACATGCAGTGTTGGGGAGTAACTAGTTACATGTAACGGTGTTACGTAATTTAATTACAAAATTAATGTAACTGTAATTAGTTACAGTTACTAAGAAAAAATGAGTAATTAAATTAGTTACTTATGAAATTTTTAACGATTACAAAGGGGATTACATTTGAATATTTACACACATCCACATACAGATTTAACTGATTTCTTTCCCAAATTGCACTGACTATTATGAGACATACGCCCTAATAATTTCCAGGATGCGGAAATACAGTCTGGTTCATAGAATCCAATCATAAAAACGAAATGCCTAACGCGGACGGAATATGCCACATTTTGGATGACTATATCAAAAGTAGGTCAGTACACTTGAATCAAAACATGACATCGACTAGTGTCTGTGAATATTAAGCTCCAAAAATGCAATATATGACTCCTGCACGTTCCGCGTTTCTGTGGAAATCAGGCGCGACTGGACACCGGGAGAACCGGGACAATTCCCGGTGGCCAGGCAGCCGATTTGGTCCTCTATTTTAATATTATTATTGTATAATTGCCTGCCGAATGTACTAAAGCGATCATTTGCGAATCCGCCATTTAATAATTAAATCTCTAAAAAGTCATGAAGTGTTAGTCATGACTCGCGCGCTCTCCGCGCCTCCGCCAAACGGTTTGGATCAGACTCAGAGTAATCAATGCGAGAGAGAGAGAATAGAGTGGAGTGTGGAAGCGCACAGCTGGAGCAGAGAAGCAGAACTACTGTTCAGGGATTCAGGTCAGTTTCATCTGTAAAGATGCTTTTTTGTCTTTGTTTTTTATTTATTTGATCAAATGACATCATTATTATAAACGTTATTATTAACTTTTTATTATTTTACTATAAACCCAGAGAAAATGTTTAGCTACTATTGTTTAACTGTGGTAACCAAAAATGTAAAATTATTTTACAAATTTATTTATTTAAAAATAAATACAAATCCATTTGCAAAATAAAAAACAAAACAAGGTTATTTTACTTTTATATAGGCTAATAAAAGCATGGTAATTTTTGTAAGGGAAAAACATGACTCGTGTACAGTATTAGGATTTTTCTATAAAGATATTGTAGTATTGTAGAGTATTGTATTGTAAAGTATAGTTTTGTTCAATCTTGAGTATTAAAGTCATGAGAGAGATGGATAACAGGGCAAAATAAAGAGACTGAAGAGAAAAATGGAAGTGAAGGTGCAGTTCAGGAGATAACTTTTAATTATTTTGCATGTCCCCAAATTAAAGATTTTAACCTTTTTTATGTCAGGTCCATAAAAAAAAATAGTTTTGTCCATGAATTTGTTTGTATGAGTTTGAATTTTCCAGTCTGAATTTTTTTCCCAGTCCGCCCCTCCTGTAAATTAATGGCAAAGACATGGTTTCATTTACTACACATAGGCCTACCGAAGCTCGCAGACCTCTGCTGCCTCAATATAGGAGTACACGAGCACATAAACATAATTTCTAGAACTGCTCTGTGTCACTTCATGTGCATTTTACTTATTTTGAGAAAACTATCATCATATACAAAGAGACAGCAGTTTAAAAAAAACACCAATGTTTCAGGAGTTTATTACACAGAATACGTCACATGCTTATTAGATAACTGTATTTAAGTTGATGTATATGCTTTTATTTATTATTCTTTAATTTTCACAAATTTAGAAAAGTAATCAAAAAGTACTCAAAAGTAATTAGTTACATTACTTTAATAAAGTAATTGAAAAAGTTACACTACTATTACATTTTAAACAGGGTAACTTGTAATATGTAACCTATTACATTTCCAAAGTAACCTTCCCAACACTGAATACATGGATGGCTTTGAAAGGGTGACTTTAGTGACAGACACACAGTTCATCCAGCCTTAGAACGACCTTGTAATGCTGAATTGGATGGTTTAATGATCCAACAATGGTACTCTTTATATCTCTTTCTCTCTCTTTTTTTTAACTCTCTCGAACGCTTGTTTTCAAGAGGAACTTGTATTTATCCATTTTCCCAACTGGAGTTACATACAGAAATGTTTCGGTGTCTAGTCCTGATGTTATTTCTGGTGTGACGAAAAAACAGCCCAAATATTTTCAAGGGTTTCAGTGCTTCCTCAGGCCAGAACCGGCAACGCCCAGGCTCACGTTTGGAGGGGGTCCCCCCGGGGGTCTCGCTGCGCCTCTCTCTGAATCACTCTTCCAGCCCGGGACAAAAGAGATGCGCCCCTGCTCTACATTCCGATGTGGAATTACACTGAGCACAATACCATTCCCTCTGGTCTTCCTCTTTGGGCTCAGGGACAGTTTGATACAATATAGCGGGTCGGCCGAGTGGCCTGTGTAAACAACCGCATTCCACATGCAACAGCGAGGAGAGAGAGAAATACAGCTTCTCAGGCATTGTTCCACCCTGCCTCCTGGCCTGCTTTGATTTAACTCTGCAGCAGGAAGTGCTCGCGCTGCACTGGATTGGAGAGCGACTACAATCAGCTGAATCTGGACTGTGTCTTGTTATCTGTCAGTCTATGCAGTTGTAAAGGGCTCACTCTTTTCCACAGGAATGGGATTTGTGCGGTAGGCATCATTAGCTTGTTTATCTGTGCTTTGTGTGAATGCTGCGACTTTCTCGTGTGGGAGGTTTCAACCGTGTGGCGAGATCTATCAGAAGCACATTTCATAATGAAGTGCAGATAGTGTGCCAAAAGCTTATCTCGGATGTTTCCAAGTTTGAAGGAGATTTAGCGGTGGTTATCATGAATTCTGCTTCTTTTAAAGAAGCTATAAGTAGCTTTTGTGAATTTCAGTCACCCTTGAGGTCATCGATCTTATTAAACTGAAGCTGAATATTGCTGCTGTTGCAACTTGGGCTGGGTAAAAACATTTTCTTGTTACAGCCTTTTGCCGAGATGTAATATGAACCTATATTTAAATTTTCATTAAATCTCTGAATTTTTTTATTTTATGTACTACTTTTCAAAGGTTTGTTCAGATGTCTTTTGAGCACCAAATTAGCATATTAGAATATTTTTTGAAGGATTATGTTAATCTGTTTTTCACATTTTTAATAATTTCACAATATTACAGTTTTTACTATACTACTGATGCAAAAAATGCAAAACACCCCAAACCTTTGAACAATTTGGAAAAGATCTGTTAATTGCTGTATTTTTATTTATTTTTTATTCGATAATAAGAATTACTATTGTGGCCAAACAGCCACTGGGCCTTTTTCATGAAACATCAGCAAAAAATTAAAGAAATTAATTTGTGTTCATGCATTCTTATGTAAATTGATCAAATTAAATGAAATGTGTCAGTTTATGTAAGAATGTTTTTGTGTGATTTATGCAGAAAATTCTTCTGCTTGCATTTGGTTAATAAAAAGAAATTAAAACGCATACAAATTCTAGTTAAACTGGGATATTTTCTGCAGTGTTTTCCTCTAAATGAACACAATTAAATAAATGTAATTTGAATACATTAAAACAATTTCTGAGTGAATGACACAAGTTAATCATTAAACCGATTCATTAACAGTCTGGAAAAATGGATGTGGAAATGAATATCTTCCCAAAACACAATTTTTCTACATCAGTTAGCTACTTTAGAGATGCTGTTTTAATGTTTCTGTTTAAGCTCTCTCATACTAATGAGCATTAACCACATCAACTCTGGGGACCCACCGGTGGGTCCAATATTGCATTGCATATAAATATTGCATATTTTTGCCTTTCTCAAAAAATCAAAATAACCGCTCAAGTGGTTAAAGTCACACCAATTATTCATGATGATTTTTGCTACAATTATTATTATTTTTTAATATATATCATAAATATTTTAGATATGATTGCCCAGCCTAATTTGGAACACACAAGCATGTGTTGGGCAATAAATTAGGCATTTATTATTGCTAGCATGTCTTGTTCTCATATAGTGGCCTTTATGCATCAGTTAATCACACTTAAGCTGATAGGATTCATTGCTCTGTGGTTCAGGTTCATTTGGGTTAATGTGTGTGGGATTTTATTTGCCTATAATGGATTATTCTCCCATCAGAGGTGCGCGTTTTGACATTACCCATGTTCACAAATGCCATCTGAGTAATGACAGAGCAATGCCCTTTGACACCAAATCATCTTGTGGCCTGAAACCGTGTGAAGTCATTGAATTTTAATGGAGAAAACCCCATGATAACGGACTTATTGCAGGTATAAGCAGAATACTAGACCTTATGTCTGCTGGGAAACATTCGTTTCTGTGAAGTGCTTATTTTATGGTTATTTAACATCAGATCCAGTCAAAATGACAGCAGTATCTCAGCATGACTCAGTATGTGTCTTTTGGTAGTAAGTTTCTCCAGAGCTGAACACTCGTGACGTTATTCTGACACGCAGGGAATGATTTTGGCATTGGGTCCCTGATTCCATGTTCATTTTTGTGACTTCCAGCTTGTCCAGATTGTTCAATCATCTGCTGGTGTCTGCAAACAATGAATTGTTGGTGCCTTAATCCTGTTCGAATGTTTGGAGTAATTCCCAGCCATCAGAAAGATTATCCAAGAATGCAGTCTGGGAAGTGGTTGGGGCATTTACACTGACAGCGATTTGACTGGTGAAGATACAGTTCAATACATATCAAGGATAATATATAAGAATGATTGGCCATGAAATTTTCTGAATGTTTCTGCATGTTGGTTGCTCCCAGTGTAACAATATAATATTATTTTTTTATATATATATTAACATAGCTTTTATTTTTGTATTTTCAGTTTTCATTTGATTAAATTTTAATTTAATTTGAGTATTTTTGTGTTTGTCATTTTAAAAAGAAAATATTTTTTTCAGTTAAAATGTGTTTTAGTGCTTCATCTAAAAAAAATTTAAGTTCTAAGGCACCATTTCATTTAAGTTTTTAATCAATTTTTTTTTATTTCAGCCTTAACCAAATTTACCAAAATTAACCAAAACTATTTGTTACAACAAAATTGATTACACCAAATGATTGTTTTTTCCTCTTTCTCTTTCTTTTAAAATAATTTTTTTTAAACTATTTTCCAAGAACACATACTTAAGAGAAATTTTTGACTTTGACTTTGCATCCCCAAAAATATTAAAATTAATTTTGATTCAGAAATTATAAACATATTTATCATAAGAGATCTGTAGTCAAGTAATTTAATTTGTTTCAGATTTTTTGAACAGATGAATAGATCATGACCGTACCCTAAGCAGTCACATAAAAACTACTATTAGCAACTAAAAGTAAAGCGTCACAATCTGAATACACTTATATGAAATGTTGGCTTAAATTGAATGGGTTAAATTATCCTCCCTTCTTGAGTTTTTAGTATTTGTGAGTCATGGATTAGTCTTGAGCCTGTCAGAGATCTTTTTGTCTTTGTGTATGATTTATGGATATGGTGTGTTCCTCCTCCTCCTCCTCTTCTTCACTCTAGCTCGGGGGATCATGTCAGGACAAATGATGGGTGAGAGGTTGAGGTAAGTCCTGGGAATGGGCTGACGGGGCGGTGAGTCCGCAGGTCATTGAAACTCCCCAAATCCCTAAAGCATTGGAGCATATGTTTCTGTCTGAATAGGCAGTGTGCAATATCTCATTCTGACACCAGACTTGACCCATCCACTATTCAGTTCCAAAGTGTTCAGTTGATGTTGCATTCTGATACCCATTTTAAAAGCACCAGCGGGGACCGTGGAGGTCATTACCGCTGACCTCGCAGAACCACAAATCATAGAATGGCCTTTTTAGGCGATAGACAACCTTGGATTCTTACCTTTGATGGGGAAGTAATTTGATTGATTCTGTTCATCCTTTCCCCTTTCACATTGGATCACGCTCTATTTACACTCAATGATCCAAACCAAAGGTGTTCTGAGAGTCTGTAAGGCCCTGGACTTGTCATGTGAAGGCTGTTTGTAAAACTTCCTACCTGGCCCGAAAGTAAGTCTCTGAAAGTATGTGAACGCAAATGATTTGAGCTATGCATGCTCAGTTTCAACTGCTGATATTATAATGAAGACAAACAACGCCAATAGCTATATAGGCAGCACTCTGACTTAAAGCACTGTGTTTCTTTGGGCGCTGTTGAGCTTTGGGAGTCCCGATCTTATCCCTCTCTCTCTCCCACTGCACTTCTTCTCAACAAACTGTATGTGTGTGTGTGTGTGTATATATATATATATATATATATATATATATATATATATGCGCCAGTGGTCAAAATATTTTTTTATATTTGATCAAAAGATTTACAATTATTTCAATTTAAAATAAAAATTTACTTATTTAGCATATATTTGATTTACAATTATTTCAATTGAAAATAAAAATTTTCTGATTTAGCATATATTTAAACTAATTTATTTCTGTAATGTCAAAGCTTTTTTTTTACTCAAGATTTATATTATTATTATTATTATTATATACTATTTATATATATATATATATATATATATATATATATATATATATATATATATATATATATATATATATATATATATATATATATATAAATATAAATGGTGCTGCAGCTGATTCTAGGCCGGTGACACACTGGCTGCGTGGCGTCTCAGCTGCGTGGCGTGTCAGTTTTTAACTCGCCTCCCATGTTAACAGGTTAGAGCTTGCAGACTGCCTGCGTGAGACGCACGTCTCAGAGCGGAAAACGCGTGCATGCTAGAAATAGAACCGACGCCTATTTTCACGCGACAAGCAAGCATGTTGGAAGCGTTTCCAGGCAAAATATAATAGGAAAATATGTTAATATGTCATTTTGTACGCAAATACATATTAATTCATGACATTTTGATGTTTGAAAGTCTATAGGTTGACATAAATTCAGATATAAATGTAATTTAAAAAATAAATAATTATCTATTTTCAAATATTGCACCTGTCAAACATAGTCTATTTTGCCGTCAATACTGTTGACGGTGTCCTTTATCAGTAGGCTTTATATTTATGCTCAACATGAAGTATAGATATTGTTGTCATGAAGACAAGAGCCTGGTCTGTCGGCGGTCTCCCTGTCACCTACAGCAGCAGGCACGGCACAGTTCTGGTGAAGCAGGTCTACAAGCTGGGATTGGTAATGCTGCACTGTAATCATATTTATTTATATTTTACATTATATTTTATTATATGATATTGGTTTGAGACTGAGAGTATTTTATTTAGAGGAGAACTTTGCAGCAGTATTTTATTTCTTATTGTTTTTATATTTTATATATATTTAATTAAAAAGTATATTTTTTAAAGTGTATAGTAATAAACAACCTGCAGTTTAATGTTTGCATTTCTTTCCCTTACTGTACCGAAAATGAACCGAACCGTGACTTTAAAACCGAGGTACGTACCAAACCGTGATTTTTGCGTACCGTTACACCCCTAATATAAATAGATGGATAGATAGATATAAACGGACCCCACATTTTTTATTTGCAGTTTATTTTTTTCAATAATGTGTACACACATATATTAAAGGTCTAAGAAAGACAAGAATTGTTTTTTTGTTTGTTTTATGGTTACACCATGTAACATTAAGTCATTTCAATTTGTTAATTTTCAATTAATTGTTCATTCATTCAATTGTAATTTGTTTACAATAGTATTATTAACCGTATAAAAACAATATGAATACAAGAGTGCATTTCTAGGAACTTGGGCACTCATATTTGTCCCTATTATGGACAACAGGACCACAAGCCTGCAATGTGTTGGTCGAATATTCACAATTATCTTTTAATACTCACTTAAAATACTCCTAAAATTTCTAGCCTTAAAGTGTGATGACACCAATGTGCACCCTTCATAAAAAACCCTGTACACTTTAATGGGATTTGTTTTGTGCTGTGAAGTGGAGATAATTTGTTAATTGGAAACATTTCGTGACTGTGGAGCGTACCTGCGCTGTTGCCAACACCCCCTCTTTCTTTTTTGGCACTGTGGTGTCACTTTCTCCTTTCCTTTTCTCATCAGTGGCTATCAAAAGCATGTGTTACATTAAATTACGTGCCACTTCTTTCTGCCTGATGACTGTGATTTCTAGGGCACTCTAAAGGCAGTGCCATCGCCACCTGGTGTGAAGCAGCTGTGTTAATTTAACAGCTGGGGCTGGGCCCACCCGACTTTTTTTAAATGGGTGTTCTTTAACCCTTTACGAGAGCGGACGAGAGGGTTAATAACTCCGGATGGCACAGAAGGGGGGTCTTTTTATGTTCAAGTGCAACTTGGCAGTGGTGATGCCTCTCGTGTATCTCTGCTCCCAGTGGGGATTCACTTTGACTAATTGCTACCTCTGAACCCAAAAGAAACGTGGAGAAGTCAGACAAAAATGGAACAGCGGTGCTGATATAAATGGACTAACCTGAGCCGTTAATGAAGGGGCATTGAGAAAGCGAAAGTGCTGGGATGATATTAATTCAAGATGAGTTGGTGTTTCCAGGGTGTTATAAGGCTTAGCTTAAGCATTAATGCTATTGCTAAGGCCTGTTTTTTTGCATTGTTTTGTGTTGTGTGGCCTGTCGCAACGAACCTGAAATTTACCAATATCTCATCTCCACTTGTTCCCAAACTGTGGCGATTTTCAGGCTTGTGTAGTGAGTCACCGCGTGTGTTTGCATGGCTGCTTCCTTACACTGCTATGCAAAGGCTGCTGCATCTCTTCGCATTGTGTAGGAAATGTCGGGCGACGCTTTTCACAAATGGCAATCTGTTTAGCAACATCATGAGGCATTGCAATGTAGCTTAGAATATTTCACACTTCAGTTGAAAATCTATGTTCCTAACAAGGTGCAACATGACACATTTCATACTACACTCAAAGAGAAATACTGTGATGGCAACAAAGTCACAGGAACTTGGAACATATTTGATGATTGATCTACAGCTATGTAAGGCAGGGATTTGGACTGGGAGTAGTAGTAGTCTTGTAGCTTGTCGTTGTGACAGCATAGCTTATCGTTAAACTCTGATTTAGTTGTGTTGAAACGGTGTCTTAGTGTGAAATCAAGCAGTACTGATTCTTGTCGACTATTAGTGAGATTGTCATTTTAGCACTTGTAGCACTGTGCGCCAACGACAAACGCTTCCCTCTCTACAGTCCGTCGTGTGCCAGAGCCCGAGTTCATGAACGTCACCAAAGAGTATAGAAGCCCAAGAGGCGAAACTCAATAGAACGCTCCATAGCAACAGTTGCCCCCATGACGTGATGGCGCGTCCGCCATTATGGACTGAAAACTGAAGGAAAACTCAGAGAAATCAATCCTAGAGTCAATGGCACTGAAAAACTTAACATAACAAAAACTTAACAGAACTTATTTTTTTCTGGCCGTCATATCTAAATATGAAAACAATTTAAAATACATTAATGAGGATGACTGACGTTAAATGACAGAAAATATACGTCTATGTGTTGGTTATGCATGGCCTAATTACCCTTAGGAAAATAGTATTTTGGGACAAAATATTACTATGGAAGTACTATAAGACTACTATAGAAATACTATAGCGGCTCTAGGATATTATAGAGGTATTACAGAACATTACATACTTCTGTGATGTTCTGTAATACCTCTAATATTTTAAAGCTGCTATAGTATTTCTATAGTAGTTTTATCATACTTCTGTAGTATGTCCCAGATTACTATAGGCCTAGTATTCCTATAAGATTACTATAATATTTTGATTCCTATATAATATAATAAGATTCCTATAGCACTTTTTTTGTAAGGGTATGTCCCCCACCGAATCGGCTTTATTAGCCTACCACTTACGGTTTGCAAAGATGCAAACCTTTAATCTATCAATATTTATTTTCTATTATGCATTTTCCTTGTTATATGAATAACAGAAATTCATGAAATAATATATATAGGCAGACACACAGTAATAAGATTTATTCAAATGTTGATTTTGACATTAGTGAACATCACCATCACCATATATATGATTTGGAAAAATAAATAAAATTATAAATGAGCAAAACCTCTACATTCAAACTGGCACTAACGATTTCAGCAGCTTTCAGTCCATAATGGCGGCCGCGCCTCCGCAGCGCCATCTACAGACTGTTACCCATAACACAACAGAGTTTCGCCTCTTGGGCTTCTATACTCTTTGACGTCACAGCACATTTCCAGCACTCACATGCCGTTATGAATTTGGCTGAGATGGAGAAGTCTTTGAGGTTTGATATACGAGAACTCAGACCATCTACTCCCCAACTCCAGCGCGGTTTGCCTTCAAATTCACAAGCATCTCTGCTGCTTCGCCTTTAAAAATGACGCTCACTGTCTGCTCCTCGCGGCTGAGGAAAGATGTTTCATTCACGCTGACTCCCGGTGTCTGTAGCCTGTCAGTTTGTGTTTACACCTAAGCTTGCCTCTGGGTGAAAGATGCCACCATCTTTCGAATGGAGATAAACTCGTTCTTCTCTTTTTCCAGTGTTGGCTAGTCATTTTTGGATTGTAACCTGCTCCGTGTATTCCTTGACCTTTGCACTTCCTACAGGAATGAGCATTTGATGTCTTCCTTATGTTGTGTTATCTTTATCTTGTGACTTCATACTGAACGCCTGAGCAAATGATACACTTCATGTTAGTTTGACATGTGAAAGGTCTTTCTGAAAAGGATAGTTCACTCAAAAAGTCCGTCAGGCCAACAGCCTGCAGATGCACAATATCTGTCCCATGTCAGTGGTTAAAATACTATTTTTATAGCAGATTATCTTTGCGGTCATCTATTTTTAGTTTATTTAGAGGAAATGGTCAAATAGTATAGAATTTTTATATTTGCCATTTATCGGTTTATCGGCTATAACATGAATACTGGCATCAGCTTATTTGTCTTTGCCAGATTTTTTTGTATTTGTGGCATTTTTATGCTTGTTCCTCACATAAAGGCAAGTTTTTGAATATATATTTTATTTTTCATTTTTTTGTATATGCAAGTTCTATGGATTACTGAAAACTAAATCTATGTAAAGCTTGTATGTAACGTCTCTTTTGTTCTGTTCATTGGAAATGATGACAGCATACATGTTTGGAACAGCAGGAGTATGACAGAATTTTCATTGTAGTCATATTTTTATAATCTGTAATGTAATCTCTAATGGCCACAAGACCAATTTCTTCCATTTAACACTTTTCCCTCCTTTTGTGTACTTCACACCCTTTCAGAAGGCCTGTGCTCTGGTTTCTAAACCTCTTGTGCTCTGCTGTTGAGGTTTGTGCGCCAGCTTTAGAAGAAGGCTAACAGCAGCATGTTGTAACGCTGATACAGCCCTTTCCAGCACAGTCTCTAGTGATTAGCTGAATCTGGCCCTGACAGACGGCTGGCAAGTTCAGAGCAAGACTGTTGATTTGTTCTGTTGCACATTTCAGTCTCCCTTACCTTAGCACACAAAAGCATCGGTCAAATAGGCTGGTAGATGCTGATGTCTGAAGGATGACGTGAATTCTTTTCTCAGTTTGCCTTTTAGCAGACTTTTACTTGTTAACATGCCTTTAACAGCACAAAAGGTCATCTTAAACCAAATTGACAATCACTTTTTATAAAGATGTGTTCATGATTGTGTTGTAATTGGACTCAATTAAAATGGCTTCTCTAGATGACCAACCTCTTGCATTGCTACTCTTTAATGTGCACAGAAAGTGCTTAGAGCTGCATGTGCGGTTGATTAATCATTTCAAATAATACTTCAAAGGCCTTTTAATGGCTTTAAGTAGCTCAGCACCATGTCTGAGGGTCTTAGAGGCAGAATCCACTCACCACTGAATCACTTTCACTGTTGTGCTGCTGAGTCTCTTGCCGCCTCTTGACATTTGAGGACAACCTGAGGCTGAGCAAATACAGCCTGCTCCACCATTAGCCCGAGTGCTGTCGATGTGTGTAATACAGTCAGACAGAAGGAGTAGTTTGTCAAAACATGGGACTGTACGACCTCTCGCTCTTCCTCATTTCGGGCTCTCGCTTATGATTTTGCTCAATTTTTGCCTGTGGTTAACAGGTGCCCAGATGATAAATGGCTTCACTAGCCCTCTTTTGAAGCCATTTAGAGCACTTCCTTCTGTTCTGCTCCTGATTTCTCTGTATCCCGTCAAGTGCTGGGAAGTCAAAAACTAAAAGGAAACATTACAGTAAAACAAAAAGTCCCAACTAATGAGACATGCCATTTTTACTCATAAATTAGGTAGAAATAACCTGTTGGAAGTTATTGTAATCATGTCCTTGATGTTTTTAGAATCTCGTAGTGTCTGAGCAGGTAATTTCGCCCCAAAATATTTTCATATCTATTTTATATTGTTGACTGATAAATGATCAATATTCTAATTTTACATGATTTGGATCTACATTCATTATGAACATTTAAAAAAATTTTTAGAAAGAATTTGTGTTGGCATATGATACCCATTATATGTGCATATATTGTTCTATTAGGCTTTTGTTCTTCCTTTGAACAAATTGAATTGTAATCACTTTATATGATAAAATAGACCTTGTCTTGATGGGTTTTGTTGCATATTCCTTGAATGGAGGGAGAGAAAACTTAAATTACAAATATTTGTCTCAAAATGAATGATTATGGATTTTGAATGACATTTTTTGTGAGTACCCTAAATGACAATTTCAAACTTTGTTTGTCATAAAACAAGGTCTCAGCTTAAGTGTGTGTATGTGGCTCACTTCAACACACTTAACTTGGGCGTAATCATAACACACTGAGAAACGCTGCCAAACCACACGGGTAAACACATTTACATATGGCTTTGAACTTCCTCACACTTTCAGACGCTCACATGTATGTATTGTTTACCTAGCCTAAATGATAAGTTTAATATTGTAATCCTAACATTTAAAGAAACCCTTTAGCATTTTTAGACATGACTTTTTAAGTTGTCACCAAAAGAGTATTTTCTTCTATTTGTTGTCAAAAGTATATCTAGGTCATTAGCATAGTCATCCTTGAAAGGAAGATCCAAAGCGTTTGCTCACTGTGTTTTGGATTCTTCATCACTGCGAAAATCCTCTTACACGGCGTCATGGGATCTTGTTTGGTTAATTACAAGAGGGGAAGCTTTGTTGGAGGAGAGAGATCACTTCACAAGCGCGATGGCTTGTGCAGTGCAATGGGCCTGCTAATTTCTCAAAAAGGTGTAGAGCAGACATGCAAAAAAAAAAACTCTCATATCTTGTGGAGATTCCCTTTAAAACAGAATTAGGATTACTTCAAGGCTTTCTGACTGAAACGTGTTTGATTTGGGTGGGTCAGAGGTCAGGAAGAGTTTGGGTCACGTTGCATGTCTTCCGCTTAGTCACACATACAGAAGATCGAAGTCACTCATCTGTTTCGGCCCTGTGTCTTCCTGTGAGTCTTAGAGATATTTTGAGCTGAGCTTGTCATCACTTGACTTTATAGCCCAGAAGAGGCGTGGTGTGTCAAAGGAGGATTGTTTGAGAAATCAAGTACCATTTCCTGTCATAATCCACCCTTTCATGTGCACCGCACTCTTGCTTAAATATGACCATCGAAAACTGCTCGTCTACACACCCCCACAGTCATTGTGACACCGACCACAGGCCTCAGCAGCCCAGCCCACAATGTTTGTGTGAAGCACTGAGATACAGCATTATAACCATTTCCTGAGTAATGTATTGCAGTTTATGACTCAACCTGTAATTCTCATTAACAAAGTCATTCCTTTTCTAATCCGTTCAAGCACTATTCTTTGCTAATTGTCTGCCAAGACAAGTCTTGAAGACTCATTCACACCCGGATAGATATCTATAATGATAATATATAATAACTACATCAGCTATAACTATAATAGCGTTCACACCAATGGACGATAGCATTTTTTTTAATATAGTTTTCTTGAATAAACATCATATAGTTATTGTCTTTAGTGCAGAAAGGGCTTTACCCTCCTTCAAGTTGTTCCAAACTCATAAGACACATTTTCCTCTATTGAACACAAAAGAAGATCATTTAACCCTTAGGGTACTAAGCCCTTTTAGGTCCGTTTTCTCTATTTTTACATTTCGGCTTATAAACCATATGTAATGATGATGGACCACCATGTATTTGGTATCGATGGATTCAGAAGACCCTAAGCTACCATAAGCATGCATGCAATATGTTTATAAAGGAAGTATGAGTGAAAAATTGTACAATAAACTAGAGAATTTCAAAACAAAAATGAGATTTTTGTCATTTATTACTGAAAATCCTACCTCACACAACAAAAGTGAAAAGTTTTTGACCCAAAAATATATTTTTCAAACCCTTTGCTTGACAGAAATGGGTTAATGTTCAATCAAATGTGTAAAGAACAATTCAATAATTAACTTTATTTACAAACAGTCCTAGGCGTTTTTTCATTTTTGGGACTAAGCCCTTTTTGGTCCGTTTTCTCTATTTTTACATTTCGGCTTATAAACCATATGTAATGATGATGGACCACCATGTATTTGGTATCGATGGATTCAGAAGACCCTAAGCTACCATAAGCATGCATGCAATATGTTTATGAAGGAAGTATGAGTGAAAAATTGTACAATAAACTAGAGAATTTCAAAAACGAAAATAAGATTTTTGTCATTTATTACTGAAAAACACACAATATAGAACAGTTTTTGAAAAAAAATTTTTTTTTCAAACTCTTTGCTTGACAGAAATATGTTATTGTTTAATCAAATGTGTAAAGAACAATTAAATAATTAACTTTTTTTACAAACAGTCCTAGGCATGCCAGTGAGCAAAGCAAGGCCAGGAGGTCTTGTTGTACACTTTGCTTGCCTTGCAGTGCTCACAGTACTTTCTGACATCTGCAGGCTTGTGTGCAGGGTTTGCTGGGTCCAAGGGACAATGGGTAGGGGTGTGCGGCGAGTTGTCCTGTCTGCATCCTGCATCAGAGCAAATACACAATCAAACTGGAAGCTTTTTTTGTGTCAAAATTCAATGTAGAAAAAATAACTCCTATAAACTCATGTAACCCTATGAAACTCCACTGTACACTAAAAACACATTTCACCTCTCTTGACCTGAGCAGTTTACTTAGTTGAGTAAGTCAGTCTATTGAAACAAATTGCACACCACTCTTGAACTGAGTTTACAGGGAAAGAGTAGTATGGTACACTAAAACAAATATTTCATGCCTCAATCGCTATCTGACTAAAAATCCAAAACATATACATACTCAAGATGTATGATATAATAAATTATAATGATAAAGAGGTTATTTGAAGTTACATACCAGTCCTCAAATGGATCTTCCCCATCCTGGTAAAATACTTCGTCATCTGTGTAAAAGCTGTCTGCTCCAGATTTCCCCTCGTCACTTTCCAGTAATTGTTCCAGAGCTTGTTCTGCCCTAGATCTTTTACTGCTTGCAATTTTGATAAAACAATTCTGTAATAATGCTATATCTCTCTCGAATTTATCTCTTTGTGCTCGCTAATACTCCGATCGTTCTCTGTAACACTCCGATCGCTTTCTGCTTTCTCCACCTCATGCTGATTCTCCAATCGGTTATTGATTACACCTGGCTGGAGGTCATTTTACTATAGTCCAGCCCAGCTTTTACAAGGCTACAGCCGAGCTACAGAGTCCTCTGAATGGCTAGAATAAATCATGGTAACCTTCCTCTGATTGGGTTAGAAAAATATTCCTCCCAGCGGTTTTTACATTGGTTGTTGCGTGTTGAATCTGCCTAACATAATAGTTTTCATTGGCCTGTTTACGCAGTGGTATTGCGCAATAAGGGAAGCGTGTTTAATATACAAACTGGATACCGCTGTTTTCAGTGGAATCTGAGGAAGACGGCAAAAAAAACCGCATCTCTCTAGCATTAATAGTTTTTGAGATAACTACACATTTGTAAAAGTATGCCATTTTGGGCGGTACCGCCCAATCCGTCCCCAGAGGGTTAATTAAAGTGATAGTTCAGACAAAAATGAAGATTGTCATTAATTACTCACCCTCATGTTGTTCCAAACCTGTAAGACCTTAGTTCATCTTCGGAACACAAATTAAGATATTTTTGATGAAATCCGAGAGCTTTCTGACCCTCCATAGAGAGCAACGCAACTAACATGTTCAGGGCCATGAAAGGTAGTAAGGATTTTGTTAAAATAGTCCATGTGACATCAGTGGTTCAACTGTAATTTCATGCGTTGTGGTACTCTTGTGAACATGTGTCAGAAGACCGACAAGGAAGAAAAGAAATTGTTGAATTAAATTTTATTAAATTATTATTGAACTACTTATGTCACATTGAAAACGATACGTGACCAAACATTTCCTCCAGTCCAGCAGGTAGCAGACATGTACGTTACTGCTAACCGCTATGAAAATGGCCAGATTACCACCACTTACTGGACTGTGAGGCATTTTTTACCACCTGGCAGATGTTAAAAGGGGCCAAAACTTTTGTTGACACACTAAATGATCTTTTTTTCTTCTTCAAATTTCTTGGTTAATATTGAAGAATAGCAGCTGCAAGAAAACTATATTGAGTCTTCTCGTGTTTGTAACGAAATCGGATATTTCTGCAGACATACACACATTCAGTCCCTCACACCTTTTACCAATCCAGAATGCTGCAATAAAGATCATTTCACAGCGATGTCTCCTTCCCACGAACCAAGATTCCCCTGCTTCTGTGATGTAAGCCTGTAAATCCCTGCTGCCTAAGGACTTCAATGACAACCAAAAGCATATGTGGAGTGCATACGTGAAGATCTAATCGGACTTTTCCCTGACAAAATGTGCATTTCTGTTCCAAATAGACTAATTCAGTCTATTGTTGAGATAGATGCAGTCATTTTAACCCAAACAAACAACTACTTCACGGCTTTGTTGGTCTTATTTCGGCTACCAACTGTGGGAGTCACTAATAGTGTATTTGAACCATATGTGAAGGAGGGTTAGGTCTTCAGAGGGTACATTCACTTTTATATTTGCTTTCGCACATCTGCGCTAAATACACTCTCGACTGACACATCGTACCCTGAAATGTCCGTTTAAAAGATGTTTTCCATTTATACGCCGTATTTTCATTTGCCAGAGGGTCTTATTCTGTCACCCTCACATTTCTCACTCATTTTATGTTTTCCACACATTTCTTCTCTCCCTCCTGCTCCGTCTCCCATTCCCTCTGTACTTTGCCAATGTAAATGGAAAGCAGAGCGTTCGATGACAGCGGAGGATTTGTTTTTTAGCACTGAGCTGCTGGCACTGATCTGTTGCTGAGAGGGAGTGCATTGGGCTGGGGCAGTTCTCAGTCTCAGATACCCTTGTGTCTATTGCATTAGATGCGAGTTAGTAGTAATCTCTTCTATCGGAGTGTGGTCACACAGTCAGTCTGGCTCCAGATTCAGCCCACATGCCCACTAAAATCCAACGTGTTGGATCTGATATGAGCCTCCAGTTTTCCCCTGTAAACTCATTGCTCTGTGGTCTCAAACCTGGGTGGAATGAGGGAAATTAAAGGGAAAGATTAATACAAAATCTTGATGATCATCTATTTTTGGTTGCATGGGTCTTATGTGAACAACCACTAAAAACCTAAAGAGGTCAGATGAACCTGAAAATGCAGACTCGATTTTGTGCACTGTTGGGTTTCCGAAATGTGTCTGACTTGGACTGAGTTGATGTACTTGGACTTTATGTAATCCAAGTACACAATATGTTGCTTTCTTACTGTTGCCAGTTGCCACAAGTGGCACTATAGTGAATGTTTTCATAAACTTCTTAAGTCTGAATAGTTTATGGTTTTATATATTTACTTAATTAGTTTATATTTTTTCTTTCAGATCAAAAAAGGGTTCACATGCAAACTAGTTCAAACTAGTTATAAACTGGTTAATAGCTAGCTATGTGGATAAGACATCTGGTTTAAAGCTGAAGTGTGTTTCACTAATAGCTTCACCAATCAAAATCACACACACACACACACACACACACACACAAATATTTTCAAACTAATTTTCAAAACGGTGTTTTCATTCAGTCAAAATTTTCATTGGTTGGTCACACAGATAACTCTGCCCCAAAGCGATGCCATTGGTTGTTGCTATGTCTGGCAATTTCAAACAACAAAGTGTTTTGATGTTGAAAGTGTTTGGGGGGGAATCAACTAATGAATTTTTATGGCTTAGTTTGGTTTATTACCTCCCCTACGTTGAGTTCACGTAAAGTTTTACAAAGTACACTTGCAGTGCATGGACCATGCATTCATAACTTTTTATGCACACAAAGTGCTTTTCTGACCCAAGCCACTACACATTCATATACTGTGTCTGTCTGGAAGTAATTTTATTACTCTAAGTCTTACATGAAGAGTGAGAGAGACAGAAATACCCAAGAGACAGGGTGTGGAGCAGTTCAGATCTGTCTGTGTGTGTATGTGTGTGCATGATGTGTCATTTATCTAAGATCTATGTCAACCCCACCACACAGCTCTTGTTCCACTCTCTTCCTGCAAAGAAGGAAATGGCATGAGTGCACAGCTACATGACCTCAAACCAAACACCTTTAGGGGCAACGCACTACTACGTGTCAGATGGTTGATGATCTTTTTGAGATGCAAAAGCTGAAGTTGACACACAGTTGTGAAGTCAAAGGAAACTTTACATTCTAATTAATGAGTGGGCAGGAGTCTTGCGGGTGCAGTTCAAGTCAGCTTTATAGCAATTTCACGCTGGCGGCCTTCTATTAGCTCTGAACTTGAGGGCCGACCACAGGTCTAAATCCCTTTTGTTGCTTGATTGACTGCAGCTCTGTGACTGCTTGAAGTGCTACGTTGTACTTTTCATTAAATTTTTGTGTTCAAAGTTTAAAGTCAGCTGACTAGTATGAACTGGCTACTTGTATGAAATTCTGAAGGCTTACCTTGTTTTTTTCCTCTTGTTTCTTCTACAGGTAGTTAACCGACACACCGCACAATGCGTGAATACAAGTTAGTAGTCCTCGGATCAGGAGGTGTCGGCAAGTCTGCGCTGGTAAGTGGCTGCCAAACATCCCTGCCCCCTTCCTTTATCTCTCTTTCATACTCTTTTCTTTTCTACATAAACACAACAATTTTCACAATAGTTTCTTTCGTAAGCATCTTACAGTCTAGTTCTAGACCACAAATATTATAAGTGGTGCTTGCTGATGTTTTTCCTTGTGATGGACAAGTGATACCAATCCATCAACAAGCATCTCAAATTCAAGTGATTCAGTCTAGGGGTGTCACAATATTAAAGGGATAGTTTACCCTAAATTGAGAATTCTATAATTACTTATCCTCATGTCGTTCCAAACCCGTAAGACCTTCGTTCATCATTTGAACACATTAAGATATTGCTAATAAAATTCGAGAGCTTTTTTGACCCTCCATAGACAGCAATACAACTGAGACGTTCAAGGCCTAAAAGGATAGTAAGGTAATCATTAAAATAGTCCATGTGACATCAGTGGTTAAACCTTAATTTTATGAAGCTACGAGAATGCTTTCTGTGCGCAAAGAACTAACAACTTTTTTTTTTCAGCAATTTCTTCAGCGTTTATTTGCGCATCTTCTCAATTAACAACGGCTCTGTGTAGTAACAGCTGCTCTATGTGAAATCACGCACCTGATGGAATTTACCACTGAATAGAGAACCGGCTTTACTGACGAGATGCGCATTAACGATCGGCCGATCGGTGCCGGAGCACCCCTAGTGGAGTAGTGAAAAATCTAGGACATTTAAATACTAGACATTTAAAGAATAGTCCACCTGACAATTCGATGATCATTTCAAACATAAAAACTTTCATAGATTCATAGAAATAATGGCTTGGTGTTTGTTTGTTTTTTTCTTTCCTCACACAAATTCATTGGGGTCCAGCATTGTTTTGGACCTATTTATTATTATTGTAACAATTAAAACATTCTTCGAAATATCTACTTTACGACCCTAACATCACTTTAAACAGTATGAATTTGTCTTGCCCTTTATGCCACGTCCATTTTAGGAATCCCTCTCAACATATATAACAAATTACACTGTATTTCGAGGGAAAAAAACATACATCGTCTCACTGTAGAGAAGCTGGTTTCCCCATCTGAAAGAGCTTCTGCGCAGCTCTGTCCAGCACTTTAGCGTCTCTGGAGAAAATCTGTCCTCAATCAGGTCGATAAAAGTTGTGAGAACCAAACTGGCCTGTGGTCCATTGCGGTGCCCTTTCTGAACCACTCAAACATCACATATATTGGAGTCACGGATACATTGAAATGACTGTTACCTCAGTGTGTTGGCATTTGCTATTCAGTCAGCATAATATATGTCAGATAGCATTGCAAAACCACAAGTAGTTCGGCAGCTCTTCTAAAATTCAGTGGGTCAGAACGACAAAACCCTGTGGAAACTTTCTGCTGCATGCCATTAGCTTTAAATTTCCACATTTCCCCTGAAGTTTAAAAACAGAGCAGTTTCCTCATGAATTATCTCTTATCACTGAAGGCACTGTTTGCTTCCGTAGCTCGTTAGCACGCTAGTACTCCATGTAATACCGTACGTCCTGCTGACACCACTTTGACCTAGTTTGTTCCATCCAAATGAACTCAAATGGCTCACCCATTGGAGAGCAGCCACAATGGCAAGACCCACTCACCTCAGGGCTCAACAAAGAACCCATTGGCTGTATGTGTGCCACTGGGTGTGAGAACAGTCCGCCCCAATCCTCGTCCCTCTCAGACCTCTTTCAGCATAAAGCACATAGACTTTTATTGTCCATTAACTCTAATTGGAGCACTGTGGATGGGTCTGGATGAAATGGCCATGCAGAGTTAATCATGTTGTAAATGCATTCACATCAAGCTCCTGTCCTGCTTCATGCAGACGGGGAATGAGACAGGTCTGTAAAATCCGATCATACTGTGTGGGTCAGTCTGCTGTCCAGTAATGGAGCTGTATAGACTGTATCAATGGCCCAGTAGCCTTGCAAATCTGCCGAAAAGACAAATACAGGATTTACAGGAATGAATGAGCTAGTTGTCTTGTAAATAACGGTAACTTGTGTTAAAATCAGTTGGTCTCTTTAATGGTTTTTTATTATTATTATTACATATTTTCAATTTTAAAAACTGTGGTGCTGCTTAATATTTTTGTGGAAACTTTAATGCATTTTTTTTTTTTTTCAGAATTGGTGGATAAATATAAAGTTCAAAAGAATATATTATTTATTTGAAGTGGAAATCTTTTGGGAAATTACAGATGTCTTTACGTTTGATCAATTTAATGCAGGCTTCCTAAAGTGTTAATTAAATATTATAAGTGGTATAGTATATGAACTAACATGGATAGAAAGAATATTTAAGAACTTGACTCTTGCATTATAAAATAGTTTTTGAATTTTTTTGTATTTTTGATTTTCAAATGAATGGACATTTAAATATGAAATTTACTTCCAGAACAATTCTTTGTTGGCTTGTGCGCTTTTGAACAGTTCTGCAATGTAAATATGCAGCCATTAGTGTGATTTAGCTCAGCACTTGTGCGTATGGCTCGATTTACAGTTACAGGAAGAAACCACTCTGTGGTCAGTTGTTAGTAGCTATATGGTAAGTAATAGGGTTGACATTAGTGTTGTTTTTTGTGGCCTGTTTTAATTTTAGTCTAGTCTTAGTGTGACAAAAAAAAACTAAACTCATTTTAGTTTTTATTAGTTTCTCACAATCATACTTTTTTTTTTTTTTTTTTTTTGTCTAATCAAGTTTGTTAACTAAAAGTCTGAGCATTTTAGTCTTATTTTAGTCAGAATTATACATGACTATTTTCGTCTAGTTTTAGTCGACGAAAACTGATGACATTTTAGTCTAGTTTTAGTCAATGAAATTTGTACTTTAATCTCTTTTTAATAATGCAATTCTATTTAACCCAGTCAATATAGTACAAGTACCTCATAGAATAGACGAAAATTACATTTTCTTTTAGCCAAACCCATTTCAAACAAGGTTATTTTATTATATTATTGTTACCTTATAGACTCAAGAATACATCCATTCCAGACACGGAAGACACTCTGATTTGAATTTGCAACATTTGTTTTACCAACCAAACATGTTAGAAGTACACACATCGGTTCCTTTCTCTGCGTCAGACTTAACTTTTTTTGTGGTCATCTACTAAATGCAGGGCTTGAGGAAGAGACGTCGGTTGCGTCTGCGCAGTGCGACCTGATGCAGCCCCTGAAGTGAGACACAGAAATACTGCAAAATAATAATAATAACACAACTAAATGAGACAAAATAAGGTTATAACATTTTGTTTCATCTCGTTTTGGTCAACATAAATGAAGAGACATTTTAGCATTGTTTTTATTTTGTAAATTAGATTAAGTCTCGTTTTTATTCGTCAACAATATTGCATTATACATTTAATTGTAAAGTCAGCATCACATGACCAACATTTACGTTGCGTCTCGTTTTCGTCACATGATAAAGGTTCATTGACGATGATATTTACTCACAATTTTCGTTGACGAAAGCAACATACTACTATTGTGATGCTAGGTAAGTGAGACAGGAGGCAAAAGCAAGTAAACAGTGTTTATTGTAAATGACGTGCTGATGGAGGGTCGGAGAGTGACGCAGGAATCTGGATGGCAGCACAGACTGGTGAGTAGGTGCGTTGAGTGCGCTGGTACAGATGACGGTGGTGGTAGATCCGATAGAGGTGATGATAATCCGTGTACGAAGGGAACAATCCAGGGCAAACCAAAACAGGAGACAAAGCAGGACAGGAACACGAGAACCAGACATCTAACACGGAGGACCTCAAACAACGATCTGACAAACAAGAGACGAAAGACAGGGCGTTATAAAGGCGGTGGGGATGAGATGCACCTGCCGCTGATCAGGCGATCAGTGGCCACACCCACATGAACCAATCAACATGACATAACCAGACTACAGCTGGAGACGGTGCGTTCACGAACCGTGACAGTACCCCTCCTCCTAAGGACGCCTCCTGGCGTCCCCAGAATCTCTTACCTGTCGATTGTAATCATCGATAAGGGAGTGATCCAGGATGTCCCTGGCAGGTACCCAACTTCTCTCCTCCGGACCGTAACCCTCCCAGTCCACCAAGTACTGAAATCCGCGTCCCCTCCTTCTAGAGTCCAGAATGCGATTTACCAAATAGGTGGTCTCCCCATCTACGAGACGCGGCGGGGGAGGAACCGGGGTAGGCGGATTAATGGGAGAATGAAATACGGGCTTAATTTTGGACACATGAAAGGCGGGATGAATTCTCCTGTACGTAGGAGGGAGTTTAAGGCGGACTGCCACCGGACTAATGATTTTGGTGACAGTAAACGGGCCAATAAATTTGGGAGCCAATTTATTAGATACGGAACGGAGAGGAATATTCTTGGTTGAAAGCCACACCCTTTGACCCACGACGTATACGGGAGGCCTAGACCGGTGGCGATCGGCCTTGGCCTTGGTGCGCGCCCCCGCTTGGAGTAGAGTCTCACGGGCTCTGGTCCAAGTGCGGTGGCACCTCTGGACGAAGGCGTGAGCGGAGGGGACCGCAACTTCGGATTCCATACTGGGAAAAATAGGTGGCTGGTAACCTACACTACACTCAAAAGGAGATAGGCCCGTAGCTGATACTGGTAAGGTATTGTGGGCGTACTCCACCATAGACAATTGTTGGCTCCAGGAGGAAGGATTCTTGGAGACCAAACATCGCAACACCCTTTCCAAATCTTGGTTGGCTCTCTCGGTTTGCCCATTGCTCTGGGGGTGAAACCCTGAGGACAGACTTACAGTCGCTCCCAGTAGTCTACAGAATTCTTGCCAAAATTTAGCCACAAATTGGGGTCCCCTGTCGGAAACCACGTCTATCGGGAGGCCATGTAACCGAAAGACGTGGTCTACGACGGTCAACGCTGTCTCCTTGGCTGAGGGTAATTTGGGCAAGGGAATAAAATGGGCCGCCTTCGAGAACCGGTCCACCACGGTTAAAACCACCGTGTTTCCCTGGGAGGGTGGGAGGGCGGTAATAAAATCTAGAGCGATGTGGGACCAGGGTCTCGAAGGAACCGGCAGCGGTTGGAGTAACCCATCAGGGGGCCGATTGGAAGCCTTACCAGTGGCACAAACCGAGCAAGCCAAAACAAAACTGTGAATGTCGCGAGCCATAAGTGGCCACCAGAATCGTTGCTTGACTAAAAATCTAGTACGGTTAACCCCTGGATGGCAAGCTACATTCGAGCAATGTCCCCACTGGATAACGTTGGACCTTAATCCCTCCGGCACAAATAAACGGTTCGGTGGGCACCCGGGCGGAGGCGTTACCCCTTCTAAGGCCGTTCTGACCTTCGATTCGATCTCCCATGTGAGAGTGGAGACCACTAATGTCTTCGGAAAAATACTCTCGGGAGTGGACGGGCGTTCGGAATGGTCAAAAATACGCGACAAAGAATCGGGTTTGATATTCTTGGAACCCGGGCGGTACGAGATCGTAAAGTCAAAACGTCCGAAAAAAAGTGCCCACCGAGCCTGCCTGGAGTTCAACCTCTTAGCGGTGCTAATGTACTCTAAATTCTTGTGGTCAGTCCATACTATAAAAGGAACCCCCGATCCCTCTAACCAGTGTCGCCATTCCTCTAATGCCATCTTAACTGCCAACAATTCTCGGTTACCAATATCATAATTTCGTTCTGCCGGAGATAAACGATATGAAAAATACGCGCAAGGATGGACCTTGTCGTCTAAGGGAGAACGTTGAGATAACACCGCTCCTACCCCCACCTCTGATGCGTCGACCTCCACCACGAACTGACGCGTAGGGTCCGGGGTAATCAGAATAGGGGCTGAGCTGAAACGGCTCTTCAGTTTGGCGAACACAGCCTCAGCTGTGTCCGACCACCTGAACGCCGTCTTGGCGGAGGTCAAGGCGGTCAGAGGTGCGGCTAGTTGACTGAAGTTGCGAATAAAACGCCGGTAGAAGTTAGCGAACCCCAGAAACCTCTGTAGGGCCTTACGGGAATCTGGGCTTGGCCATTCTACCACAGCCTTAACTTTCTCGGGATCCATGCGTATTCCCTCAGTCGACACGATATACCCCAAAAATGGAATTGACTGTGCATGAAATTCGCATTTCTCCGCCTTGACAAAAAGCCCATTCTCTAGCAACCTCTGAAGCACTCGTTGGACGTGCTGCACATGTTCCTGGAGAGAAGAAGAAAAAATCAATATGTCGTCCAGGTAGACATAAATGAACTGATCGATCATATCTCGCAGCACGTCGTTAACAAGTGCCTGGAAGACCGCTGGGGAGTTGGAGAGCCCAAACGGCATAACCAAGTATTCAAAGTGCCCTCTGGGGGTGTTAAAAGCGGTCTTCCATTCATCCCCCTCCCTGATCCGAACCAAATGATACGCATTGCGTAAGTCCAGTTTTGTGAAAATTGACGCTCCCTGCAACCTCTCGAAGGCCGAAGACATCAACGGCAAAGGATAAGTATTCTTTACCGTGATGTTGTTCAGTCCCCGGTAATCAATACAAGGTCGCAGAGACCCGTCCTTCTTTCCCACAAAAAAGAACCCCGCCCCCGCAGGAGAAGAGGAAGGGCGGATGAATTTAGAAGCTAGAGAATCAGAAATATATTTCTCCATAGCCTCCCTCTCTGGAACCGAAAGTGAATAGAGTTTGCCCTTAGGCGGAGACTTACCTGACAGTAAATCTATGGCACAGTCGTAAGGACGATGCGGAGGAAGAGAAGCAGCCCGAGACTTACTGAACACTTCCTTCAGATGGAGGTACTCAGCGGGCACGTTAGACAAATCCACCGCCTCCTCCTGCAACACAGACACAGACACAGACGGACAGGCAGACACTAGACAAGACTCATGACATCTTTTGGACCAAGACAAAACAGAGTTAGAGAGCCAGTCAATGCTAGGGTTATGGAGGAGGAGCCAAGGGTGTCCGAGGACAATGGGTGCCAGGGGAGAGTCAAGGATGTGAAAGGAGATGGTTTCGGAGTGATTGCCAGACGTGATGAGTGTGATGTCCTCAGTGATGTATGATATGGTAGGAAGTTGCTGGCCAGTGAGGGCGTGCACCGTGATGTGGTGCGGAAGGGGTTTGAGGGGGATGTGGAGCTTGTGAGCTAATGTGCTGTCCATGAAGTTACCTTCTGCCCCGGAATCCAGTAGTGCCTGACAGTGATGTGTCTGTGCTGACCACCGCAGCCATACCGGGAGGAGCGTGGAAGATGATGGTGATGATGATGATGATGAGGTCTTCTCGGCGGAGATCCCACCCGATAGTAGCCTCATACGTACTACCGGGCCTGGCCTTTTACCGGACAGGCGTGGGCTTGGTGTCCGGCTCCCCCGCAGTAAAGGCAAAGGCCCAGGGACCTCCGCCTCTCCTTCTCCTCCCGGGAAAGCCGAGCTCGCCCTACCTGCATGGGCTCGTGATCGTAGACGGGGCTGGCCACGTCCCCGCCGCTGAACCGCACGTCTGCCGGTCCCCTGGATGGGGTGTTGATTAGCCCCCTCCTCTCCATCCGTGCCAGACGTGCGTCGACCCGAAGGGCCAGCTCAATGAGCCCATTGAACGACGGGGGAAGGTCCAGGGCGTAGATCTCCCTCTGGACGCGGTCAGCCAGCCCATGCAGGAACATGTCCCACTGCGCCTCCTCGTTCCAATGGCACTCCGCCGCCAGTGTCCGGAACTCGATGGAGTAGTCCGAGACGGATCTTTCGTGCTGGCGCAGCTCCGCCAGCCTCCTGGCCGCCTCCCGTCCTGCGGCGGCCCGATCAAAGACCCGTCTCATCTCGACGGAGAGGGCCTGGAACGAGGCGCAGCATGGGTCCTGGTTCTCCCACACCGCTGTTCCCCACAGTGCCGCCCTCCCAGAGAGCAGGGTCAGGACGAACGCCACCTTGGCCCTCTCAGTGGCGAACGTCCTAGGCTGGAGGGCAAAATGCATATCACACCGGTTAAGGAACGCTCTACAATAATCGGGTTCACCTGAGTAAGCCTCCGGAATCGGGAGGCGTGGTTCCGGCTGGGAGGGGGCCTCCGATGGTGCTGGTGGAACAGGCGGTGTGAGTGGCGCAGTGGGGGCTCGTAAAAGCTGGAACTGTTGGGTGAGCTCGGACACCTGCGTCACTAAAGCCTGGACCGCGCGACCAGTGTCGTTAAGAGTCCGCTCCTGGGAGTCCATCCTCCGAACACTGGCGCTGAGGAAAGCTTCGAGAGATGAAGGTTGGTTACTCGCTGCCTCCATGTTGTAGGTCAGATCGTTCTGTGACGCTAGGTAAGTGAGACAGGAGGCAAAAGCAAGTAAACAGTGTTTATTGTAAATGACGTGCTGATGGAGGGTCGGAGAGTGACGCAGGAATCTGGATGGCAGCACAGACTGGTGAGTAGGTGCGTTGAGTGCGCTGGTACAGATGACGGTGGTGGTAGATCCGATAGAGGTGATGATAATCCGTGTACGAAGGGAACAATCCAGGGCAAACCAAAACAGGAGACAAAGCAGGACAGGAACACGAGAACCAGACATCTAACACGGAGGACCTCAAACAACGATCTGACAAACAAGAGACGAAAGACAGGGCGTTATAAAGGCGGTGGGGATGAGATGCACCTGCCGCTGATCAGGCGATCAGTGGCCACACCCACATGAACCAATCAACATGACATAACCAGACTACAGCTGGAGACGGTGCGTTCACGAACCGTGACAACTATATACTACTTATATACTTGATATATATATACAGTACAGACCAAAAGTTTGGACACACCTTCTCATTCAAAGAATTTGCTTTATTTTCATGACTATGAAAATTGTAGATTCACACTGAAGGCATCAAAACTATGAATTAACACATGTGGAATTATATATGGAATTATATATGGAATTATATACATAACAAAAAAGTGTGAAACAACTGAAAATGTCATATTCTAGGTTCTTCAAAGTAGCCACCTTTTGCTTTGATTACTGCTTTGCACACTCTTGGCATTCTCTTGATGAGCTTCAAGAGGTAGTCACCTGAAATGGTCTTCCAACAGTCTTGAAGGAGTTCCCCGAGAGATGCTTAGCACTTGTTGGCCCTTTTGCCTTCTATCTGCGGTCCAGCTCACCCCTAAACCATCTCGATTGGGTTCAGGTCCGGTGACTGTGGAGGCCAGGTCATCTGGAGCAGCACCCCATCACTCTCCTTCTTGGTCAAATAGCCCTTGATGCCTTCAGTGTGACTCCTTCATAGTCATGAAAATAAAGAAAACTCTTTGAATGAGAAGGTGTGTCCAAACTTTTGGTCTGTACTGTGTGTGTGTGTGTGTGTGTGTGTGTGTGTGTGTGTGTGTGTGTGTGTGTGTATATATATATATATATATATATATATATATATATATATATATATATATATATATATATATATAATAATTTTTTTTTTTTTTTTTTTTGTGGTCTAGAGTTTGTGTGTTCATGCTTGTGCTTCACCCTTCATTTCAGTAATTTAAAATAAAAACGAGTTGGGTTGTTCTTAAACATTGACTCGATCTGGCTGTTTTGAGGAACTGTTGCATCACCAGGCAACACCCTATTAGTTTATCTGTCAGATGAGTTGTGGTAGTCTGGGGGAGAACGGAGTCGGACAGGATCAACAGGGTCAGCTTGAGCTGTAATGATGGATTGCCAGATCTAACACAGAGAGCCCATCTGCCTGCAGTGAGGAGCGGATCTACTTCTATGCCCACAGTGCTGCTGACTTCTGTGTGCCTGAGTGAGGCCGCACATGCTAATGTGTTGTTGCTCATCAATAACCTATAAACCAAAGCCACCTTTCACCTTCCAACATAGCTCTCGAATCTCAGACGAGGTTTTCAAACTGAGTTCAGGGAGCTGCAAGCAAGTGCTGGGCGCTCTGTGGATCATTAGAGAGAAAGAAAAATATTTTACGAAATTATTTTTCTGGGCTATTAGACTTAACGTGCCAACTTAAGGTACAGTAATGTTCAAAAGTTTGAGATTGGTAAGATTAATAAAAATAAATAAAAAATCCATCAAGGATGCATTAAATTGATCAATGCAAAAAAGTTATTTTGATAATCATAATCCTACAAAAAGGTTTATATAAAAGTGCTTAAGTGTTAAAAAATCCTTTTTAACATTGATAATTAGAAGACATTTTGAGCAAAAAATCAGAATGGTTTCTGAAGGATCATTTATTACCGAAGACTGGAGTAACGATGCTGAAAATTCAGTTTTGACATCACATGAATTGATTCCATTTTAAAATATATTAAAATAGAATTTTTTTTAAAATTGTAATAATATTTCACAATATGTCTCTTTTTACTTTTTGATCAAATAAATGAGTGAAAGTCACTTAAAAAAAGAACAGCTACAAAATCTTACTGGATGGTACTGTATTTAACAATTATTTTAACAACATTTTTTACAAATAGATCAGAATTAAATTCAGACTGTCCCTAATGTTATGTTTATCTAATATTACTCTAAAGGTGACTAGGAAGTGATTTAAGACACAGTAAATATTTCCAGGTAATATTTCTTACTATTTCCTTGGACTGTGACTGTGTAAAAGGATTGTTTTCTTTGTAGTAATAATAATAATAATAAATAAATAAATAAGTTTAATAAACAAAATGCAGTCACAATAGTATTAAATGTCATTTTTCTTACATGCTATATATGTGTTTACATATATATATATTAATGTGTTATATAACTACCCTCTTTTTTTGCAAGATAATAAAATGTCCTGTACTATTTCAAGGACTTAAGAATACCCAAATTAATAGTGTAATGCAATAACAAGCCCTTTCTGTTTATTAATTGTAACAGAATAATTTTTTTATATATATAAGCATGACCTTTACTAATCATTTGATACTTATCATCTCCACAATATTTGTTCCTTTCACTTGAAGTGGCTGCTGGGATATCAGCATTCTGAGCGTGCAGCATTCTGAGCGTGTGCATTTGATCTAATCGCTGAGAGCAGAGCAATGCGCACGCACGCACGCACGCACACAAACACACAGACACTCTCCTCTCCTTCACACATCCTCACTGCTCTTTGTTGGAACATTGTAATCAGTGGCCTTCTTTGAATTTACATGCCTTGTTTCCACTTCTTTCTTCCCATATATGGATTATTTTTAGCCTTCGTTTTGTGTGTGTGTGTGTGTGTGTGTGGAGAAGGTCGTAGTTCAGAGTTACTTTAAGGAACCGAGCCAGAATGTGTGTGTGCATTAGAGCACTAGTGTAAACCAGCCAGAAATAATAAGGAACAGAGCTGTAAGATAAAAGACGTTCAGAGCATATGTGCCAGCTGACACTTGTGCATATGATATGGTCTGTCTCAAACACATCAGTTCAACTCTGCTGCATCAGCACACATCACCTCTTCATGCCCTAAATCTCTTCTGAAACCAGCACACATGCACAATGTGGCCCAGCGACAGCCTTGAGATGCATAGGGCTGATGAAGTGTGAGGAAGACAACTGGGGAATAGCAGGAGATGGTTCACTGTGTAGAGATATCATAATAACTGCCACTGGAATTCTCATATTGAGTCCTCCATTTGCAAAAAACTTTCCTTGTGGCTTTATAGCTAAGTAAAAGTGACATACGCTTGAGGAAAGAGGACAAGGTGTGTTTCCACATGCAGACATCTTTCTCTCTCTCTGCCATTCACTACTGACACATGCTTGCACTATAATGACAATTGTTACCATTTCCTTTCTACACTACTACTTAAAATGTGAAAAGTATTTTTTACTTGGGTGTGTACTTTTTAACCATCATTTAATCGTTCATTGACATACAACATGATATTTAACAACCAGATCTTTTTTTTTTAATTTATCAATGTATTAATTTATCTTTTTACTACTTTTTGCAGTGAATCAATTAGATCCAGACACACAGAATATGCATTATGGATGAACTATCCTTTTATTAACTAGTCTCATCTCGACAAATTTTTACAGAAGACCGCATTAATTTCACAGCACACAGGCACTAATCTAAATACATGATGATTTCTTTACTCATCATGGCTCTTGTTTATTATTCTTGATTCTTTTTATCCACACTAAGGCTTTAGGTAAACAAATGATCTCTCGTTCACCAGGACAAAGCGCTCATACAATGAGATCCCTCGTACCTCGTTACTGACATCACCTGTCTTTGCTCAGTTTCTTTCTTCCTCTCCCTCCCATCAGGCCGTTTTCTTCCTCCCACAGTTGATCAGCATCTTAATGGTTTTCTGTTGTTTATGCCTGTCCAAACGGAGCTCTCATTAATCTAGGCTGGTGAAGTGCAAATCAAAAAGGATGATCAAAGGTCACCCGAGCTATGGAGGCCCTGAAGCCCCCGCACCTGTGGGCAGCGTCACATGGTTTTCATATTCTCTGCCACCCCTGCACTTCCTGTGAAGTCACTGAAGAGCCGATCGCCTTTAATTCACTCTTTTTTGTTTCAACACGATTGTTCTTCAACCCCCTGCAATTTACTTCCATCCATAAATCGTTCTATATTTACGGTGGTAGTTAATTGCTAGGTAACTTGTATCCCAGCAACATCGGAATGTGTTCTGATCCTTGACCAGAGAGTGCAGGTTTCGCTCTGGTCTCTTTCTATGTGAAGTGGCCATTGGCCTTTTCATATGAGCACCTATGTGGTTTCAGAGCAAAGAGAGCATTAATGACACGCAGTGGCTTGTTTGTGCAATAAGCAGACGCAAAAATCTCTAGGTCTAGGATTAAAATGGAATTCCCCGTCAGCTACTGGAAGTGAAAGTCATTTTGCACTGTCAACATGTTCATGTTTGAGTATCGTAACATTTAATGGACATGTCTTTTTCTCTTTGTCTTCCTTCTCTCTCGCTCTCCAGACTGTTCAGTTTGTCCAAGGGATCTTTGTGGAAAAGTATGACCCCACAATAGAAGACTCGTACAGAAAGGCAAGTTCTGCATCATTTTTATTGTGCATAGGTTGTCAAACCAATGTCTTTCTAATGTTTTCCAGACTCAAAATTGTTTTCTTCAAAATTGTTCAGACTTTCAAAATTTGTTTTCTTACCTTTTTCCTAGGCCAGCACATTCTGTACAGTAACACATAGAATGGCCTTATCCAAATATAGTTAGTCTATATTTCTTTTTTTTTTTTTTTTTTTTTTCTTTTTTTGTAGGAACCATGAAGTAAGCCATACTACTTTTATAATCGAGTTAATTAAATACCATATATGTGACCCTGGAGCACAAAACCAGTCTTAAGTCACTGGGGTATATTTTTAGTAATAGCCAAAATAACATTGTATGGGTCAAAATTATAGATTTTTCTTTTATGCCAAAAATCATTCGGATATTAAGTAAAGATCATGTTCCATGAAGATATTTTGTAAATTTCCTACCGTATATATCAAAACTTAATTTTTTTATCAGTTATATCCATTGCTAAGAATTAAATTGGACAACTTCGAACATACATCAATGGAGGCGTATGTATTCAGATTTTAGTTGACGTATAAATCTCAATTTCGGGAAAACTGACACTTAAGACTGGTTTTTTGGCCCATGAACACGGACACACACACACACACACACACAGTGTGTAATTAAGTAGTAATTAAGACTATGATTGGACATCTCAAATTTGCTATACATCCAATGTTTAAATGAAATTATTATAATCTTAATTCAAGTGATGAAGAGTTTTGACAGTAAACAGTGTTGAGTACTTCTGCAAGATTAACCCTGACGTGTTTGAAAATGACAGCTGAAAACTAGAAAAGTAATAATAGTTACATAGTTACATTACTATAAAGTCATTGTCAACTGCAAAACCTATGTGGGAAAATCTTTCACCCTGAAATCTTTCGCATGAAATCCCTTAATTTTTTGGGGTGAAAAAATTCATTTCAGTAGGAATCCACGTGGGAAATTACTGTTTCACCCACAAAAATTTGCTGAACGTTGGCAAATGTGGTCATACCTGAAGGTTTCCATTTTAAATTGACACTTGAGTTAACAACAAAAGACAAATGTCATGTCATTGGATCAGCCACAAATGTATAATGACCAATATACACAAAATATATTCTATATTTATGTCCCAAATTGTTAAACAACCTACAGTTACACCAGATCCAAATGGTGCAGCGCTTTGCGTGAAAACTGAATAGCTCGCATTGCAATCAATAAAGCGGTCTATAATCAAAGAACTGGAAATGCCCATCTGTGACTGTTTGCTGACTATAATAAAAATGTCTGCTTATATCAGATTTTTTCCAATTGCAATGCGAGTATATCATGACAAAATCTTTTATCAGTTCACACATTTCTACAGGATGTAGTATGTTCCCCGTCCCGCCCTAGATACACACGTCAAAGAAACGGTGTGTGTGTGTTTGTGGGATGCGTCATCGCCCCTGCGCTCAGACTGCTGTGTTCGATGAGGTTTATATTTTAATGGCCTCTGTCCAAGACTTTGAGACACAAAGGTTGTGTCTAAAAATGAACCTACACTCAAACAGTAAAAGGAAGTCCCATCTTGACCAGCACCTCCCTTCCTCACTGTTGCTTACACTGCTGTCCCATGGGCACTTCCTGTAGCCGAGGCTTACCGGTGTTGACGTACAGTACCACATTTTACTAGTGCAGATTTTATTCCTTGTGTATACGGAGACACTAAATATATTTAATCATTTTTAAATCCTTAAGTTGCATTTAATATTGAATGTAATTTTATTACATTCAATGATAAAATAGCAACACAGTGTTTATAAATGATTAAAACCATATGTGAAGTCGGTTCAACTACAAACCTACAAAACTTTGAACAGGTTTCTCAACCAGAAAGTGACTTTTGTCTTGAATTAGAAAATTATTAACTATTTAATATTGTTTTACAATTTGAAACCCACACATTCTTCAAAGAATCTAATTTATTTATATATTTATTTACATTTTTAAATGCTGCTTATGTGTCCAAATACTGGCTCCCACTGTTTACAAATTGGAGAACCATTATTTTTATTTATTTTTCATAATTACTTTAGATTAAAATCAGATCAGCTAAAAAAAATGAAAAAAGAAGATAACTATCTTGATATTTAAATGATGTCACAAAAATGAAGGGAAAATGGTGTGCTATAGTCTTTGTGTGTAATAATCCCCCATAAAGGTTGTTTTTTGATGCCAGATTTTCTGTCGTGTCTTTTGTCTCTGCAGCAAGTGGAGGTGGATGGACAGCAGTGTATGTTGGAAATTCTGGATACTGCCGGAACGGTAAGACAGTTTGTGATCAGAGCTTTGTTTAATAATTTGCATGCATCTATGCATTTTAAAGAGTTAATGATTTTTCAGTTCAGTCATGCTGTTACATGAAACTGGTGTCCTTTGACAACATAGCCAAGATAAAATCTTGTATGGTAGCTGCAACTAAATGGGTTATATTTGACTCCGATCTCCCCCTACTGTAAGTTAAGTGATAAATAAGTGTGTACATGTGAGTCCTCCTGTTTAGAGAGTGTTTCGTCCCCTATGGGGGATAAGGACATCTTTCCAGTTCTGCAAGCCCCTGTTTTACATCTCTGAGTTGTGGTGACAGATGGTGAATGTTGTCCTTGGGCTCTCGGCCCCAGAATGGAGCCACAGTCAAATGAAACCGAGCCAAAGAAGCTGAGAATATTCCTGTCAGAGATCTGAACTGCAAATTGGCTACAGTTTTTGTACAGTAGGACTGGCACTTGCTCTGAAATGGTCAAAGTATTATTCAATTTAGTGCTAGTTGCAAAAAAAGCAGACTCCAGAACATAATCTTAATTGAAATTGGGTGAGCTGACACCAAAAGAGGCTCACATTCTGAGCCTATATGACTTGGAACACAAAAGATGCTTTGATAATTGTTTATGCTGCTCTTTTTCTTGCAATACAAGTAAATTATAGCCAGCAGCTATCAAGCTCCAAAACATTCTTAAAATATCTTCATGGAAGAAAGAAAGTCTGTACAATTCTTTGAGTTTGTTTATGTGGATTTCTCCCCTACAAATCCTGAGCTCATGCCCACTCACTAGCACATTTAATGAGACACTGTTGTGTCCTCTGGAGAGAAAAAAATAATTATTCTTCTCCATACCCTTCCTTTACTAGACATATTACATGTTACCTTTGACAAACATCTTCATTCTCCATGGGTTTGAGAAGCTCTGACCACATTCAGCACACTGACCCAGAGCAAACAAAGCTGTGGGGCTATTGATGTGCCTCTTATCAGGTCACTTTATGTTCAGCTCATACAGGATCTAAGCCATCTGAGCTATCATTTAGAACCGCGGTGTAAAAAAAAAAAAATATATATATATATTTTTTTTTTATATTGCAAAAATGCTGTTTTTAATGCACTCTTTAATTGAGGTTTTGTGGAAAAATTAGTTTTTTTTTTCAGACTAGTGGAAGTAAAATATCCACTCCATTTTCTCAAAATGAGACCTTTTCTCCTGCACGGAGCCAAATATCTGCTTCAATAATTCTGAAATACACCAATCTTACCCATCTGTAAGGTTTTTACCGAGGGTTTTGTTCATGCATAATTTGCCTGGTTTTATACAACATTTGATTCCTTAAGAATTTTGAAAATGTATTTTCCCCCTGGCTGCTGACCATATTTTCTGATTTATAAAGTGATAAAAAGAGATATCCAATATCACCTCTGTAAAAAATGAAATGATCATTTTCAACCTGGCTTTATCCAATGTTGAGATTTGTGTTCTAGAAATGTATGTTAATTAGCGCATATTTAATTCAATAATGCCTCATCTGCACATGTAACCTCAAACATTTAAACAGAAATCCCATCTGGTATTCTCAGGTTAAATGCAGATGGATAACATTAACTTTACAAACGTATTATTTATTCAGATCAAATGACATTTTAAAGTCTCATCATGTTGTGCTTTTGTTATTTTTTTATTTTAATTTTTTTTTACATTGCTTCAGTTATAATTCAGTTATATAATAACTACAATAAACCAGTAGTTTTTGTACAATATGTTGGTATCGTATGGGTTATTTCACATTTGGACCGTGTTACTTCAAAAAAGCTGTCTTTTTGTCTGTCAGTACCTCAACTCCCCCATACACTATCTGAACTCTCGTCCTCCTCACTTCACCTCCTGTTTCTCTTCCACTCAGGAACAATTCACAGCCATGAGGGACCTGTACATGAAGAACGGCCAGGGCTTTGCACTAGTATACTCCATAACAGCACAGTCCACCTTCAACGACCTGCAGGACTTGAGAGAACAGATTCTGCGGGTCAAAGACACGGATGATGTGAGTCTTGTCCATCTCCAGAAACTCAACCTGCCCTGCCTTTAGCTTTCATCTCACCCTGAGCCCTCATGCTCACCATCGTCAATAAGGGCGACCTTTCGGCTGTGAAGAGGCTCGTCTCTGTTGACATAAGAACAGAGTTTAAACTAACATGACTACAAATAGTACTAAAAAAAAAAAAAAGATTGCGTGATTCATACTCGAAGAGAATCGACAAAATTCAGTGAAAATGACTGACTTCCTATTGCAAAAGTAACTATTTGTGAATGTCCCTTAAGATATAGTGTCTTTTGTCACAAAGTCGGACTAGGCTTGGATTGAATTGTGGCAAAGTTTGTTAGGAGGAAATAAATCTGTGTGTGTGTGTGTGTGTGTGTGTGTGTGTGTGTGTAAGAACTCATTAACAGTTTGTGAGAAAGATAATGGTGTGACGGCCTCAGTTGACCTGTGCTATTTCTGTGCACTTTCTCAGCTCAGCTGATTTTAACACTGGACGTTTCGGTTAATAATTCTGCCTGGCTACCTGCTTTGCTTTTTTTTCATTTACACAATATGTCAACTTTCTTGTTGCTTTGAAAGTATATGCTGAAATCAAATGTAAATGCTTTGTCTCACAGTTTTACTTCTGCTATTATATCTGGGCTGTGTCTGAGTTGTGTGGGAGTTTTTAGCTGCGTTTGTGGTATTGTATGCAAATGTGAATGCATCTGAAGCCTCTAAATGACCAAAGGGGTTTCGGCTATCGCTTTTTCCTCCCTCTTTTTCTCTCTTTTGCAGTATCTTTTTCAGTTAAGGAATTACAACAGCTGTTGCAAACTGCGGGCCCTTAAGAATAATTTCTGCTATTATAGCAACACAGTTTCTGCGAATGCCTCTAAATAGCTCCCATGATGGAAAACAGATAGAGAAGTTGGAAGTGCTGACCATGTAAACTTATGTTTTAACTTTTTTTTTCTGTGCTGAAAATGCATATGAATAGTCTAATCTTTCTGAATTAGTTCTAATCCCTAAACCATTGTATTATCACTTGATTTCTTGATCCGTAAATGACTCGTTTAAATCTGAAAACTCAGTCGGAGTGTTTCTCTTCAGGTGCCGATGATCCTGGTGGGTAATAAGTGTGATCTGGAAGACGAGAGGGTGGTCGGGAAGGAACAGGGCCAGAATCTTGCCCGTCAGTGGAATAGCTGTGCTTTCCTGGAGTCCTCTGCAAAGTCCAAGATTAACGTCAATGAGGTGAGAATGATGTACAGATAGAAAATAAGGCCTCTCTTTACCCATTATGTTATAAAAAGTCGCATATTTCATGTTAAAGCAGAGTTTTTACAATGTAAGACCTTTATTGAAGGATTTATTTAATAGAATACATGGTAACACTTTAGTAGGGACAATTCTCACATTTAACTAGTTGCTTATTAGCACGCATATTATTAACATATTGGTAACATTAACATATTATGCATGAAAATATTCTACATCCCTAATCCTAACCAATACCTAATCTTAACAGCTATCTTAATTACTGTTAATAATCAGAAAATTATGAGTTTGAGGCAAAAGCTGTAGTTAATGGCAAGAATTGAACCTAAAAAAAAAAGTGACCGAATAAATGGCTGCTTTTAAATTGATGCCAATAGAGAATGTTTGTAAATAATGTAGAAACAATTTTCACTTAAGAAGATTCTTGGAAATGAATTAAACGGGACATTTTGAACTAGAATTTTTGAGCACTTTGAACTTTCTTCTAAAACATTCTTCAATCTTTGTTTTTATTACTAAAATATAAAATCATTTCTTTACAAACTAACATTTGTATTAAAAACAATCTATATCTCCCTCCTAAAATATATATATATATATATATATATATATATATATATATATATTTAATGAAAATCTTTTCAAATGAATTATAATTTATAATTATATTGTAATGTGTAATGTAATGCACCGTGTCTTATATTTTAGTTTATTTATTTTTTGTTACCTGGATCACTGAACACACAGACCTTGTTTTTCTTATAGAATACTCGTGTATAAAGCTTTTCCATTGTTGTCTTAATATTTGAAATATTTAATTCTGGGAGTTGAGAGGTGATTCTAAAAGGGTGTTTTTAATCGTATGTAAAGCTTTATTCAGTAGGCTGTGTATGGGCATGATTTTTTCCCCCAGTCATTTATCAGTTGGGGTCAAGCTTGGGTTGTCTTCTGACATGCCTGTGCTGGCGTCACCATGGAGCTGCTCTTCTCTGCTGAGGTCTCAGAACAGTGTCATTGTCAACTAGTGATATCTCTCCATGAAAGCGTAGTCACACATTAGCAAAGCAGGCAGTCATCTGAACCGCTCGGACACAGAGCGTCCTTTTGTGAGCAACACGGCTCTGCCTACATGACATAGAGCTGCTTTGAGTTTGTTAAAAAATGACAATCCAGGCGGTTATAGCGGGATGGCTATATGAAACCCCTGTGCTGGTCTTGAGTCAGTCCTGTAGTTTATGAGAGGTTACTGAAGGGCAGAAGGTGAAGATTTTTTTTATCCCACTAGGGCATTGCTCCAGGATTACTCATTGACTTTTGTCAAAGCACAGACCTGCATCATCATTAAAGTCTCAGACTCTCCCATAAGTGATAACTAATATATGGATTAAATGGATCTTCAGTTGGAGCTCTCTCAATAAGATAAGGAACTTCAGTTGCGCGTGACCACAGTCAAAGGGATTCATCACTTTCAGTTAATGCAGTCAGAGCCATTTACTTTTTTGCAAGGTGCTTTTTCTAATTTTTAAAGCCCAAAATGACTCCATCTACTAATAATCAGTACAGGGTTAAAAGCAGTAGTAAACGACACATCTGTAAATATATTAGTTAAAAATAACTGATTTGCATTATTATGCATTACTACCTTTTTAGTCCACAATATAAGAAATATAAAATACATTTATTTCACACATTCCAGACAACGGTTGATACTGCTTTGTTTGAAACGCCTTTCATTGGTGGATCAAAATACATTTTCAACAACAACAACAAAAAAGCCATGCCAAACCATGCCAAAATCCAATTAAACAGGAAATTACAGGATTAGAAAGGACATTTGGTGCTGCCAGGGCGCTCTCTCTCTCTGACATTGAATTGCATCTGTAACTTTTTGTTTTTATTGGCTTTCCTTTCCATGAATGAAAGATAAAAAACATTTATTGATTTTAAGGGGTTTAGGCAAGTCCATTTGCTCGGTTGTTCTGCACAAGTTTGTCAAAACCTTTTGGTGTATCCTGTACGTCCGCATCTGCTTATCTGGCGTAACTGAGATCATCTGTTGTTATGTACAGTATAGAAAAGAATGGATTATGAGCTTATCCTTCTCAAATCGCATCCCAAATCTGCCTCTCTACACAACATATGGTAGCAGAGATCTTATTACAAATCCTGCTATATAACCAGTGTTATTTAACGTCAGTAGCAAACATGCAAATGTGTTTGTCTGCTACAATAGCTCTGATCTCTGGTGGTTGTGTAAAAGCTGCAGATGTTGTGTGGAACTGATTGATGATGCAGGAGCTGGTTTTCCCCTCTGGGAGCTGTGAACATCTGTGTGGGGAAGTGTCCACACCTCCAACTGACTGATTTCTCTCAGTTTCAGGCTAGAGCGGTAGTTTTAAAAACAACATCTGAGTTGGAAGCTTGGTTTTGTGGTTTTGCTATAAATCTGATCTTATTGCCACAAAGCATACGGATTCCACACATCATTAGACAAGGAAAATAAAATTAGTGTAAAGTTAACTCTGACTGGTTAGTAGGGGTGTGTCATGGTGACTTGACTTCCTATCATAATTGAAAGTTATTACAACAGATTAAAAAAGTAAAGTCCCCGTGAAAGCTGTTTGCGTTTTCCTTCAGGAATTTAACATTTATGAATTAAACAAAAGCAAGACAGCCATTGATTTTTACCTTTACGTCAATGGGAAATAATGTGGGTCATTGGATCATGGTATTTATATGACAGGTTTATTGTTTTTGTTTCATTTGTTTTTGTGTTTGTTTGTTTTTTTTTTTTGTTTCTTGTTTGGCTTTGTTTTTAGGTTTTTGTTTTGTTTGGTGTTTTTTTATATTGTGTTCATTTTAGAAATAATTTAAACAGTAAGAATTACTTAGAAAATATTTTGTTTTGTTTTGGGTCTTAGTTTTGTATTTTTAGTTTTTTTGTGTTTTTCTTGTTTTGTGCTTGTCTGGCTTCGCTTTGTTTTTAGGTTTTTGTTTTGTTTTCATTTTTTAAATAATTATTTAAACAGTAAAAATAACTTGGCACAATTTTTTTTGGCGGGGGGGGTGGTCTTAATTTTGTGCTCTTTTGTTTTTATTATACAAATAATTATTTAAACAGTAAAAACTTCTTTGCATAATGTGCATTGAATAGCAAATATTTAATGTTCACTCTAAAGTGACACTTTAAAGTACAGGTTGACTACCTAATAGTGAATTCTAAGACAAACACATCTAGTCTGATGGTACATGTATGTATTCACTGAGAAATGTTTTTGTGTGTGTATGCAGATCTTCTATGACCTGGTCCGGCAAATCAACAGGAAAACTCCAGTACCTGGAAAGGCCCGCAAAAAGTCCACCTGCCAGCTGCTCTAATATACAGCTGTTCTTTTGCTCTGAGCCAGGTAAGATCTCAGTTATGTTTGGCTAAGCAGAAATGATTGACAGCTCATTACAATCAATGGTCTTTTTTTTTTTTAGATTTAGATTATAGAAACCATTGAAAATGAGTTCTGTTTAGATCTTAATGAAGTGTAATTGCACTTTTATTCCTCTCTTTTTTTATTTTCTGTCTTCCTGCAGGTCTGATTTACTGCTGTGTCTCTCAGCAGTGCCAGCATTCCGACGTTACTAAAACCTAACATCGAATGGACTTTCCTATGTGGTGATGCCCCTTTAACAAACCAACCAACCAACCAACAACCAACCAATGGATTCAGACTACAGTACCATGACAGTTTTTTGCACATAGATAACCATCATCACTTTCCAATGTCGCGAGTAAGAGATTTTTACATATAAATATATAAATATATATTCTAACTGTATGCAACTGAATAAAACAATTAAATGAATACAGAGCTAGACAAAAATAATTGTAATAAATACAGAGCCTACACGCAGTGTTATTGCTAACGGAGACAGCCACCGTTGTAAATGTAAGGAGGGAATGTCTAACCAGGCTGTGCACGTTGCCATGGCAATTACAATGCTATTTATAAGCACCACTATTTTAGACGGAGAGGAAGTCCAAAGAGCTCTTATATAAACCATTCTTACAGCTAACTTTCACTCTTTTTTTCTTTTTTTTTTTTTTTATTAATATTTTGTAACTTTGTTTTGCTTTTATTCTAAACATGATTTCTTTATTCTCTGCCTTTTTTCTCTTTTATAAAATTACTAGATTTTTGCTCTATGGAGATGTTATATTCACAACAGCTATTGATGAGTTTTACGGTAGGAAAACCTGTGGATACAGTGATGTACATGTAAAAAGTGCAAAAATATAATTTTTTTTCTCATTATCATTGTCCTTAGCCTCAGATGTTGCCTTCAAAATGCGTGTTAAGAACTTTTTGTGTCTTTTTTTCTTTCTTTATTTTTCCTAAGGATTCATTTCCATAATCTTAGGTCCATCTCATACACCATGTCGGGTTTCATTTTGTTTACAAAGAACTTTGTACAGCAGGCTTTTTTTTTTTCAAAAATGGGTATTAGTAAAGGGGTTTGACTGTTTAGTTTTAGTATCCTTCCTGAAGCTCATCTTTTGGATGGTCTCATAATAAATAGTCAAATCCGTCTTGATAAAGCTGATCCTGATCAAATGTAGGACATAAACACAGTATATATTTTAAAGAATTGGGGTTTTTAATACACCGGTAAAACTAAATGTACAACAAACCAAACTCAAACATTGCCCTTCTCCCCTTGCTTGAGATGCATCTGGTGTAAGGATATGAAAACCAAATATTGGATCCATTCAGTAAAGAGTGAGGAAAAGACATCTGTTAGTGACTGTTTTTACTTTGTAATATTTTGCCCTGTTTTCTGTCTTCGTTACTGTTGGATTAACTGAATGTGGGGGTGTTGGGGTCTTTGGTGTTAAGCAAGAAAAAATGGGAAGAATTGAGTTTTTTTTAAAAAGTAAATTTTACATCAGGTGCAATCATAAAGAGTGTTCGTAAAAGAGACGAATGCACAGTTGTAGCATTCGATACTGGTCTTTACAAACACCGAAATGTCTCTTTACAGGGTGCAGCATGCGGTATGTACACATAATGAATTGTTTCTGAATGCTTTGAGGATTTGCACTGTGTAAAGTGAAGAACACGACTCCTAGGGAGCGTCCGAGCAGCAGCGGACAAAGGGTTAACATTACAAGTCGTGTGTTATACTGCAAGCAAATGCCTTGATGCTTTTTAGGATTTGAGGGGGGGGAAAAAACCAGAAGAAAATAAAAACTTCATGTGAGGACTGAGACAGAGGCGCAGTGTTTAAAATGCAGCATTGTCTGCTTCTGATGGGTCAAGGGTGGGTACCCAAGTGTCAACTTAAAAGCCTTAATTAAAAGTGGTGCAATTTTGTATAACCGAGCATCTGTAGTTTAATAAATTGGATTGCCATGCAAGGGCTCCCAAGAAGCCAGTTTTTGCCACTTGAATGTTTTGTGTATTGTTTCAGCATTTTCTGTCAGACCAATAAAAAAAAAAAAAAAAACATTCAAGTTGCTCTCTACCATGATGGGACGTTTGCTGCAAAGGTATTCGTGTCTGATTCAGACTGAATCAGAAAATGGAAAAAGTCTGGTATCTGGTGCATGGACTAGAAGGAAAAGGAACAGGATGACTGGCATCTTTCACTTCCCAGAAACATAACGGATGGGTTCTGGTAATATGGTTTTCTGCAGATAAAATATTGGTCTTGTATTCATGTACTCCAATGCTTTATCCACTGATGAAATGTTCAGATGCCATCTGTTGTCTAACCTGTGATTTCAGACCTTACGTCACTTCAGAATACACCATCATTTAGTAGTGTGTCACTAACACGAATTTATCTGAACATAAAAACACATTATCTAGCCTACGTGGCACGAGATTAGTTAAATGTTTTTTTTGTTTGTTTTTTTTTTGTTTTTTTTTTTGGCAGACAAATGTAGTTGGCAAAAGTTCAGACAAATATAATTTGACAATTTAGTTTGTCAAGTTGACCAGTAGGCATGTTGTCACTTGACTATTTAATGTGAAATTCACAAAACTGCATAATCAAAAATGTTACCAGCCAATGCAATATCAAACCATTATTTTGTCAAACAGATAATGTAATCAGGTTTATACATGTATAACATAAATATTCTCCTGACACCAAGCAACGACCTCATTTATGAAAATATTTCCAAATGGTATAATGTGACCTCCACTACACGAGAAGGCGCTGTGCTCCAAACGACATCTGATAAATGCAAATAGAAGAAAATACACGCATGACGTGGGAAACACGATCGTGCTACTTAAGTTTTAATAATGATTTTGACTTTCTAAACATTGATTTAAATGTAATAAGCATGATATAGCAGAAATAATCTACAGTTCGTGTGACGTCAAGTGCGAGTTGTCTTTCCGTGAGGCTTCAAAACCAGAGTGGTTTACATTTGAGTGTTCAGAAAAATTTGTTAACTGCAACACAAACGTTTTCATCATGAATCTCAGCGTGACTCTCAAGTGTTGTAGTAGAGCTCGTTTGGGAATAAGACGGCTGTCAGATGTCCCTAGGGTGACCACCTGCTAATAAGCCCAAGGGGGGACAAGGGGTACGTTTCTGAGGGACAATGTGGGACACCCCATGGGCAGACTCACTGATAGTGGTTTACCCATTTCTAGCACATACCATCTTACATTATTAATAATGCCCTATTCCCCTAAACATGTGTAATTGCTGATGTATGCTCATGACAGAATTGACAGATGCACTTCCACTTACGATTTACTTTAGCTATTTTATTAATTTTTCATTACAATTTATTCACTTTAATTAAATTATAATATAAAATTATAGGATTAAAATGAATTGTAGTTGCTCAACACCACAGGAAAAGTAAAAAAAAAAGTCTGACATCACAACTCAAGGGAAGGGAATTCACTCATTCACTAATCCCTATATAGTGTATGGCATTGAGTTCACTATATCAGGAAGGAGTGAATAAATAAATAAGTGAACGGATTTGGACAGTGACGTATAACCTACACTGCGCGTGAGACTTGGAGCTGTTGCAAAAACATTGCCATGTGTACTTTTATATTACATCTACCTAATTTTAGAAAATAATACTAATAGCAATAATACTCAAAATTACTTTATATTGCAGTTATACATACCTCCCGCGTCAGCTTTGTGGTTTCATCGATAGTATATAGTAATGATAACATATATATATATATATATATATATATATATATATATATATATATATATATATATATATATATATATATATATATATTGTAATGCTTTTATGTTCATAATCATTAATTGGTATTAAAATAACGTACTGAGAACAAAAATAAACACACATAAACGTTCATAATTATGTATTTATTACTTTTAGTATCTTGACACTTGCTCAAGCAGCGTTTTGAGCTCAGATAAGATGGTTGTTGAGCGTCCACAGGCGACTGTTAATTTTACATCGGAATACACCAAATTATCATTTTTGTAAGTTAACAACGATGCCACCTCAGTAAATTAGTCAAATAGTAAACTGAGTTATTGCCTACATAACATATTTTAATATAAATAATGTAGGAAAAACGTTAAAACAGAAATAATAAAGATGTAAACTTCATCTCTCATTCAAACTCGCTCGCTCCCGCTCTCGCAGTAGCGTGCAGAACTGTCAAGTAATGTTCGTTTGGCTGCTGGGGCTCGAGGATATAGTGTGATGTATTTTGGTTAATTCAATATTACCGGTTGCCACTGGAGGGCGCTCCAGGTTGGTTGTTGTTGAGCTGATGCTGACAAGCAATAAATGAAGAACAAGTTGTTTCCCTCTACTCTCCGTATGTCACGTTTGTTCCCGAAAGAAGTAAATATAATTAGTGTTATACTAGCATATTGATGCAGACATAACATAAATTGGCGACGAGCACAAAGTTCCCACTGCCATTATCAAGCTGGCGATCAAGTGTACAGCATGGCTGCAATCATCGGACATGTTGAAGCATTCGATGAAGCGAGGGAACAATGGTCCACGTATGTAGAAAGATTTGGGCATTTTGTGGAGGCGAATGACATCAGTAATGAGAAAAAAGTATCAGTGTTTCTCAGTGTCATGGGGGCACCAACATACGGACTGTTACGCAGTCTCATCGCACCAGCTAAACCTGGGGCTATGGATTACAATGACATTGTGAGCACATTGCAAGCACATTTTACCCCCAAGCCCATTGTAATTGCGGAGAGATTTCGATTTCACAAACGAAATCAAGCAGAGGGTGAGAGTATCGCTCAATACGTGGCTGTGTTGAAGAGATTAGCGGAGAACTGTGAGTTTGGCGATAATTTGAATGACGCGCTGCGGGACAGACTGGTGTGCGGGTTGAGTAGCGAGTCAATACAAAGGAAGTTGTTGACAGAAATGACTCTCACGTACCAAAAGGCTGTGGACATAGCGATGTCAATGGAAGCTGTGTCTAGGGAATCACAGCACTTGAGTAACGCATTGAAAGTTAATGCAATGTCCCTATCATCAGCGTCGTCCAGAGAGAAATGTTACCGGTGTGGGAAGTCCAATCACATGGAAAGTGAATGTTTCTATAAGGAACAACAGTGTCACAATTGTGCCAGGAGAGGTCACATTTCACGGATGTGTAAAAGTAAGAAAATGGGTGACAAAGGACCTAAAACTGCAGTCAAGGGGAAATTCATGAAAAATAAGGATCAGATGAAGAAAAGACGAATTCATAAGATGGATGTTAATGTGGAAAGTGACGATGACACAACCTCAGATACTGATGCAGAGTTGACACTGCACAAAGTGACAGCAGTACTTGATGATACTTCACGAGTGAATAAAATGCAAAACTCAACGAGTTTAATGTCATCAGTGATGAAAGTGAAACCTAAAATTGAAGGGCTGCCGATAGACATGGAAGTGGATACGGGAGCAGCGGTTTCTCTCATTTCAAGTGAACTGTACAGAGCTAAGCTGAGCCATATTCGATTGCGCCACACAAGTATTGTACTTAAGACTTACACGGGTGAAGTAATTTCTCCAGAGGGTGTCATCAAGGTGCGCGTGAAGTTGAACAAACAAAGTGCTCGACTACCCCTGTATGTAGTAAAAGGTGATACGGCGCCACTTTTTGGGCGAGAATGGCTCCGTAGAATTCGTCTTAACTGGCGTGAAATTAAAACGGTGAGAGCAGTACACCAGACAAATGAAAAGACTCTGGATTCTCTCCTAAAAAAATATGCAAAAGTGTTCAGTGATGACTTGGGAACATTCAATGGATTTGAAGCGACCTTAAATCTGAAACCAGGACATCAGCCAAAATTCTTCCAAGCACGTGTGGTGCCATATGCAATCAGACCTAAGGTGGAAGCAGAGTTAGACCGCCTAGTGAAGCAAGGAATTATTTCACCTGTTCGGTTTAGTGAATGGGCAACCCCCATCGTGCCAGTAGTCAAGAAGGGTGGCAACGTGAGAATTTGCGGAGACTTCAAAATAACCGTAAACCCAGCACTTTGTGTGGAACATTATCCGTTACCACGGATTGAGGATTTATTCGCATCATTGGCCGGAGGGCAGCGATTTAGCAAGCTAGATCTATCGCACGCTTACCTGCAAGTGCCAGTTAATGTGAACTCCCGCAAATACCTCACGATAACTACTCACAAGGGCATGTTTTCGTATAATAGATTTATTATTCCAAAGGGGGATGGAGCAAGTACTTCAGGGGCTACCATACGTGCATTGTTTCCTGGACGATATCCTGGTCACAGGAAAAGATGATGTTCATCACCTGGCAAACCTTGAAGCAGTACTGAGTCGGCTGGAGAAGTTTGGCCTTCGTGTGAAACCAGAGAAAAGCGAGTTTTTCAAGAGTTCGCTGGAGTATCTGGGACATGTGATTGACGCAGCAGGACTCCACAAGTCTCCAGACAAGCTGCGTGCTATTGCAGAGGCACCAGTTCCAGTTAATGTTAGCCAGCTTCGATCTTTTCTGGGACTGATAAATTATTATGCAAGATTTGTTCCGAATCTAGCCACAATTCTTCATCCATTAAATGCAATGCTGCATAAGGACATTAAATGGAACTGGGCTCCGGAGTGTGAGAAATCTTTCCAGGGGGCCAAAGCTCAATTGTTGACTCCGAGTGTGCTCACCCACTATGATTAAAGACTCCCAGTTCGTTTGGCTTGTGATGCTTCACCCTACGGGGTAGGAGCTGTGCTCTCCCATGTGATGCCTGACGGTCAGGAGAGACCGATAGCGTTTGCGTCTCGAACTTTGAGCAAGTCGGAGCAGAACTATGCACAGCTAGAACGTGAAGCACTAGGAATCATTTTTGGAGTCAGAAAATTCCATACTTACCTTTACGGACGCCATTTTACCTTATTGACTGACCACCGTCCACTTACTACCATCCTCAGCCCTAGTAAAGCCACTCCATCCATGGCTGCTGCGAGACTCCAGAGGTGGGCTCTTGTACTTGCAGCACACAATTACACAATCCAGTATAAAAGTGCCAGCGACCATGGAAATGCTGATGGATTATCCCGTTTGCCATTGCCTGTGTTGCACAAGGACAAAAAGGATTCAGTGGATACTTACCTCATTAACCACGTGGAAGCTCTACCGGTGTGTAGTGCAGACATTCGCAAAGGAACCAGAGCAGACCCTGTTCTTTCTCGTGTGGTGGAGATGGTGTCCTCGGGGCGGTTTCCATCCACCAAGGACTCTGATAATGCATTGACACCATTCATCATCAGAAAAGGGGAGCTATCTTTAATGCAGGACTGTTTAATGTGGGGACAGAGAGTTATTGTTCCACCCAACCTTAGACAAAGAGTCTTGGAGGATTTGCATGTGGGACACCCAGGTGTAGTGAAAATGAAAGCGCTAGCACGAAGCTACATCTGGTGGCCCAGTATTGACTCACAAATTGAAGAGAAATCCAAAACCTGCTTGTCATGCCAGAAAAACCAGAAATCTCCCTGCCTCTCACCTTTACATCCTTGGCCATGGCCCGGAGCTCCTTGGCAGCGTATTCACATCGACTTTGCTGGTCCATTTGAGGGGCGGATGTTCCTGGTGGTTGTCGATGCTCACTCAAAATGGCCAGAAGTTCACGTGATGGATTCCACAACATCATCTAAGACCATTCAAGTATTGAGAGGCTTATTCAGTCGTTATGGCATACCTGAAACTCTGGTAAGCGACAATGGCCCACAACTGACATCAGATGAGTTTGGCTCTTTTCTAAAAGCGAATGGAGTGAAACATGTGCGCTCTGCCCCATTCCACCCCGCCACAAATGGGCTAGCGGAGCGTTTTGTGCAGACATTTAAACGTTCTCTGAAAGCTTACAAAGAGCCAATATCATTGCAGCAGAGACTGGATGCCTTCTTGCTACAGTACAGAAATACCCCACACAGCACAACCAGAGAAACTCCTGCTATGTTGTTCTTACATCGCAGATTGCGAACACGCCTGGATTTACTGAAACCTAGTGTGGCTAATGTCGTTGATCAGGCACAGAAGACCCAGTGTTCTTACCGGTCTGTTCACTCCAAACACAGAGAGTTTGATGTCGGTGACTCAGTGCTGGTTCGGGATTATCGGCGCGGAGAGGAAAAGTGGAAAACTGGTACTGTTTCCTCTCAGACAGGACCAGTGTCCTATACTGTGGAGGTGGGAAATTCGCAAATCTGGAAAAGACATACTGATCAGATGTTAGACTGTCATCCGGAAATTTCCGAGGCCACAGAATTACCTCAATCAGTGGACATTCCGCCGCAGATACCAGACAATGCTGGACAGCAATTGTCTTCGCCGGTCAGTGAAACAAATATGGGTGCTTCAGACCAAGGTGAAACAAAGCTCTCGGAATTATCCAATATTTCTTCTCAAGGTGTTAGGAGGTTTCCTGTTCGGGTCCGCAAACCACCTAACAGACTCAATTTGTAAAGTGTTCTTGAGTAGAGACATTTAAGGTTTGGGCAATTCAAAAGGAAAACATATATATATAAGACTATGTTAGATCTGTGTTGTATACCTCATAACTGAGTTTGCATTCATCTGAAGTGACACCAACTAACAGTGTTCAGTTACATAAGTGTTAACGTTACTGTCATACGTTATGTTGAATTCCTGTGTTTTGATAATTTGGGAGATATGGGAATTTGATTAAGAGGGGAGAAATTGTGATGTATTTTGGTTAATTCAATATTACCGGTTGCCACTGGAGGGCGCTCCAGGTTGGTTGTTGTTGAGCTGATGCTGACAAGCAATAAATGAAGAACAAGTTGTTTCCCTCTACTCTCCGTATGTCACGTTTGTTCCCGAAAGAAGTAAATATAATTAGTGTTATACTAGCATATTGATGCAGACATAACATATAGAGCCATCAACTTTTTTTGAGCAAGCATTGATTTTGCGTGACACAGTCTCAATTTGCGGGACGCATGAATTGGGCTTCAAACGCTGTGCGCACACGCGCTACGCGGGACGGGTGGTCACCCTAGATGTCCCCGTGTCGTCTGGTGACAGTCAGCCGAGCTCTGAGGAGGAGAAGCCCAGGAGAACACGCAGGGCTCCGGGGAAAGCGTCTGTCCTGCTGTTCCCTGGCCAGGGCAGTCAGTTTGTCGGTATGGGAGAGGGACTCTTGAAGTATGGAAATGTCAAAGAGATGTTCGCTGTAGCTGAGAAGGTGCTTGGCTATGACCTTCTGTCTCTGTGCCTAAATGGACCCGAGAAAGCTCTGATGAAGACTGTTCATTGCCAGACAGCAGTGTTTGTCTGCTCCCTGGCTGCTGTGGAAAGACTGAACCGTGAAAATCCTGCTGTAAGTTATCCAGATCACTCGACAGCTCATCTATTAGGATTTGCTGTGTCATGCATGTATGATTACTATTGCCGTGGTCAATATTAATGTCAAACTCATTGACCCCCATCTGTAGGCTGTTGAGAGCTGTGTGACTGCAGCAGGTTTCAGTGTTGGGGAATTTGCTGCTTTGGTCTTCTCTGGTGCAATGCACTTTGCTGAAGGTAAAATTTATTAAACATGCAAAATTGGCTATTTCAACTGCGTTTTTACAAGTGTGAACCATATCCAGTTCACAATTGTCCCCTAAATCTAAATAAATAATTTATTTCCATAAAAATTGAATACAAAATAAATATTTCAATTTTTTAAAATATATGTTGCATGTAAAAAAATACCTATTTATTTGTATTATGACAAGCACATAGTAATACAAATAATACACCCCTACGTTGTCATAATTAGTTAAGATATTTGTTAACTAAACTCTAAAACGGACTATTTTAAAGTCGTTTTTGTTAATTAGAAGTAAAGCTGATGTTTAAATGAAAAAGTTGCTGTGGGAACTAACTGGAAATAAGTTGGAATACTAAAATTACTAAAACTAATACACCTATTCATTAAATTACAATTACAAAGGAGGATTTACAAAAAGAATCAAAATGACAAACGAGTATAACAAAATGGCTAAAACCTTAACCAAAATTATATACAGACACGTGCACATATATGTATATTATTTGAATTATTATTCCCATTATTCACAAACATAATTCACATTACAAACAATTATTATTTTATAACAACAATTATTATTTTATGATAGCTTTCAAATCAGCATAAAGGCGGTATCATATGTTCCATCATGATGTATGAGTACATCATCATACATATTGTTTTTATCGTCATAGTAATAAGATTGTTGTTGTTGTTTTTTTGCAATAAGCGTTGTAATAAAAAAATAATTTCACATTCCACAAAATCTTAGCATACCTAAAAGTAGTCATCTTTGCATATTTTTTCATATTTCATATTAAAGGTTCACCCAGATTAATTTATTATAATGGCCCTGTTTTCTGCTCACAGCTTTGTTTGCAGTAAAGGTGGGGGCAGAGGCAATGCAGAAGGCCTCTGACCTCGTATCTAGTGGCATGTTGTCTGTGATTGGCCGACCTCAGGCCAACTACAGATACGCCTGCGTCCAAGCTAGGGAGCACTGTTTGTCTCTTGGTATCCAAGAGCCTGTGTGTGCCATTGCCAACTACCTTTTTCCAGATGGCAGAGTAATAGCTGGCCACAAAGAGGTAAGATCCATCATATGGAATCAATGCAAAGAGCTTTATTCATGAGAACTATTTTAGGTGTATTGTTTTAGCTATTGAACTTTACCGATTCATTTACAAAAAGGCCAGAAATGGGCTTTAAAAAAAGTTTTGAAGTCCTGACTTTAAAGCAATGCTGTGCTTTTAAAAACCACTCTCTCACACAGGCTTTGGATTTCCTTCAAAACCATTCCAGAGAGCTGAACTTCATGAGAACGCGACTGCTGCCGGTTAGCGGAGCCTTTCACACATGTATTGCCTTAGGACTTATGTGCAGTAAAACATGTTACACTAGGTTTTCTTCTTTCAAATAAATGCAAAAAAGACAAACTCTGATTTATTTTTACAAATTTTATTGCGCTTGTTGGTTTGGAAAGTCTAGCTTCATTTAGTAGTGCAGAAATGCTTTTAGAGGAAGAGGTAACAAATCATTGGCCCAATTATCCAGCAATAGACCCAAAACACACACAAAAAAACAAAAACAGTCTTTGACTTGCAAAATCCCGCACATATATGAACTTATATATGTGAACCAGCACTTCATTCAAATCAGTTATAAAAGAGAACTTAAAATAAGCTGTTTTTCTTTTAAAAAAATGGAAATAAAATCAGCCGTGGTTATATTTGAGCCAAAGACCAGCTCTTGACCCCCTCAGTGTCACATTCAGCCTTCATCTTCATTCCAAGCTATAAGGAAGATAGAAGCAGTGACCAGAAGTAAAGCAGACGCAAGTATGCATGTGGTCCTGCGAGAGCAGTCAGAAATGTGCAAGTTGGATACCTGAGAAAAGATCACAACACATAGTTTACACATAGTTTATAACACATTTTCACTTAAATACCATTGCCAAACCTGACCTGAAAATATCAAAAAAACAATTATTGTACATTTTTAAGCCTAAAGAAATGCGTTGAAATTAACAAAATCCTGAACAATCTTTAACATTTCTGTAGTAATTATTTTTTTTTTTTATACATATATAAAATTATTCAAAGCTCTACATTATGTATGTGGCTAGAAACTGTGCTTTTGTGCAATTAATCTTAAAAAATCCCTAAAAATTGACAGAAAAATTCTGGGAACTCAAATACTGACTTTAGATACACTAATGTTCAGAAGTTATTTCATTTTTTGATAGAAATTAATACTTTTATTCAGCAAGGACGTATTAAATTGGTCAAAAGTGACAGTAGAGACATTTAAAATAATATTCGATTTCAAATCAATGCTGTTCTTTGGAACTTTCTATTCATTAAAGAATTAAAAAAAAATGTTGCACAACTATTTACAATATTGATAAGAAGTTATTATAAATTATACTAATATTTTACAGTGTGTATTTGTGCTGAGCATTTTACCCAAGATTCATATATATTTACAGACACAAAATAAATATTGTCTATACCAAGGCTGCCCACTTCTTGGCCTCCTGACCGCAATTTTGAAGCTGTGGAACAAGCCAGGATGTCCTCAACATTGGCATAATTTTGGACCCCCAGACGTTGCTGAAGATCCTGCTTAAGACAGTTTCGTTATTAGAAATACATGAATAGATATTAAACCACACCGAATTAATTTGAAACAGCTCTGAACTCACCCAGAGAAGGCTCTCCTGGTTAGGACATAAGGATAAATCCCATAATTCAGGGGAAGTTGTTCACGCCATTTGTAGTCCAGTTCGTCCCCTATCAGAGCCAGCTGTCTTCCAATACGCTGGGAAACACTGCTGTTCAGACCAAAAACAGACTTGTGTTTAAAACACTGTGTTATATTTTATGATATAACAAGTCTGAACAAATATTTACCTCATGTCGTTGCTATAGCGAGTGTTGTGGTCTACCTCACCAGGTCCAGCCCGGAGGGATGTGGCGTTTTTGCGCCGTTTCGTTTCTTCCACCATTGTGTTCTGAAAGGTGTGCGATCATGTTTATGAAACCGATTCAACCGTCTCTTGCATCACATATAACCATGCATTTGCCTAGACTCAGTGTTCTATTTCCTTTCTCTGCTGCGCTTCTTCATTTTGTTTGTGTGGAGGAAGAGGACTTTGTTATTGCGACCTGCCCTTTGTGGTCTGATCCTGTAGCTAATTGCTTTCAACGAACTGCCATCACTCTGTAAACACACAGGCCATGTGACATGTGGACACTGGGTGTGTCTCTGTCTGTTGCTGCCATAGAACATGACATCATTGCCCATACAATTCAAGTTTCGAAAAACACCTGCAGCCATGAACACAACTTCCTGAATTGCTAGAGGACTCTGGTTTCTGTGGTAATAAAACATGGAAGGACGCAGACATGCACAGCTCAAAAAGCACCATAAAGCTGACTCAGTCCTCGCCTTTGGCTTTACTTTTGCTATTTGATGTTATGAAAGAGCATGCGATTAAAATACCTTTTGATTATTTATAGTATAAACAGTCAACACATTTATAATTTATGAGGGTCTAGCAGGAGACAAACAAACGTGTTTTCCTTCGCCTTCATGTGACTGTTGAAAACATCAGGTTTGATGCAAATGCTCATTCAAATCAGCCAAACTGCTCAAAGCCGAACAAACTGCATCTTTTGTTTTGAACAGGTACATTGTTTATCGACATAAAACCGAAAACGGAGTGTGAATCTTGTTTTTTTTTGTGTGTGTAATAATACAGACTATCGTGTCAAAATAAACTGTGACGCACAATTTTTTGGAGACATTGTCAACATTCTAAGACCAGGAAACATCAAAAATAATTGAAGAAAATCTTAATTTCTTACTTTTACATTTGTAAAAGCTTTCTTTTCCACTTAATATAAACTTTAAATATATACACACACACACACACATATATATATATATATATATATATATATATATATATATATATATATATATATATATATATATAAATCATTTAAATACAAGTCAATCTTTAGATGGCTACAAAGTACAAAAGTACAAAGTACTAGGAATGCTGCTGAATATTTTAATTTATTAATATTTTTTTTATGTTTTTTAACAGTAAGATTCACCATGCACTTATTTCCTGTCAGCAGTCAACATGTTCCCATTTGGCTTGAAAACAAAGGACAGGTGCATAATGGAAAACAAAAGCCAAGATCATACCTTGTTTGTAGATTAAAGTGGACGCCGCCCTGCAACATTTCAAGATATTGTGTTAATACAAGGAAATTTTGCTGTTAGTATTATTTGATATATAAAACTACTAATGAATATTGTCTCAGACTTACAGCAGCGTCCTTTAATCTCGGTGTCTTCCTGTGATGTGTCTCAGCTCAGTGATCACCTGCAGGTTTACATTCAGGAAGCAGCTGTGGGTGTCTCTGTCATTTCTGGCCAACAGAGGACACTAAAGGGTCTGATATCACTGCATTCATTCATTAAACACAGATCTGAACCAGATGCATGAGCACATGTTGTAATTCAGTCTGCTGGGCCAAAAAGCAGACGTAGAGGATCTGGACCTTTCTTACGTTTCCAAAACCCCAATGGCTTCCATCTCCTTTCTGTATGTGGTAAGTATTGAGCTGTGTGCTCAGTAATGGCAAGTGTTGTTCGTCTTGTGACTTATTTATTCATCTGCAGGCCAGTCCACTTGCTTTATGACTTTTGCTTTGCACCTAAATTAACATTTCTCTTCTTGTCCTTCCACTTTGGCTCTGAACCCCAGCCACTTTGCTGCAAGTGGACCTAATGTTCACAACGCCACCTGGCTGTTTTGCTGATAAATACAATTAAATGATATATTCTCTCTCTCTCTCTCTCTCTCTCTCTCTCACACTCTCTCTCTCTCTCTCTCTCTCTCTCTCTCTCTCTCTCTCTGTCTATAGAGTGTGTAAATTGTATGTACTACTGTAAATATTACTGTACGCGTGTGTTAGACTGTTACGTGTAAATGTATATATAAAGGAACCATACTCATTTTTATACTACCATTATTTTCCATATTTTACAATAACAGTATTCTGTTATGAAAAAAAGTCTATAAAAATAGTACCTTGATGAGGTGCATCCCGGGTTGATTTTTAAACCGTGTTGAAGGAGTTAAGTTCACATGTATGCTCTTCACTCTTGTTGACTGGTTTTCCCTTCATTGTCTGCTGCGGTGCATCTATTCAAATTTTATTCACAATTTTACATTGAAAGTTCACTATTCATTTATTTTGATTTTCAATTATGAATGAAGAAGTATTGATTTATTTCCTTTTCTTTCGTGATCTTGAGGACTTTTGTTCCAAAAACAATTTGAGGCTTATGTTTTGAAATGTACAAACCGGAAGTGCAGTTTATCAGTGGCTTCACACCGCTATGGACCACAGTGGTAAGGAGGGAAATTTATAGCGTTCATTCGAAGGTTTATTTCACCCAAAACTTGTTTTATGTAACCACAACACATCTGCGCTGGGTTTTTACACATGTTTTCATATAGATAATCGAGCTGCGTTATGAATGTGCTTAGTTAAAGACCTTTTCCTGCATCACTATCGGTAAAGAGGCCATGGTCTATGTCAGTGTGGCGTTAAATCTTTCCATTAGATCCAGTTTGTTCAGCCTCTAAAGAAAGTCTCCAGCATATTGTAAATAAAAACACTAATATGTTAAAGCGTGCATTCCTGTGGGTTGTTAAATATAACATAATTATGTGTGAGCGCTGTATTTTGCAAGTTTCCATACTGCTCTATCGTTCACATTACTATTAAGAGTATAAACCTCACATCAAAATCAAGTCTTATTTACAAACAAATGTTTTATCGTTTATGTAAGTATAATGGCCACGAATCAAAACAGGTTGCAAGGAGATATGTTTAGATAGCTCTAAGTTACTCATACATGCCAATTTGTTGATAAAAACATTCTCTGATTCTGCATTAAAACCATATGAAGGTCAAAACAAACTATTAATTTGTCCTTTTTTTCCATGCAGACAATGATATGCAGGGTACGGACGGGCCGTTAGGTGGTCCTGATGTCAGAAGGAGGATCCCCATCAAACTTCTTCCCAAACAGGCCAGGAATAAACCTGCCCCTCGACCCCAAAGACCAGCGGCACAGTTACCGTCCAAAGCCCATTCTGCAGAAGAAGGTATTGTGTCTATATATTTCATTTTTCCACATTAGATATTATGATGCACTGCAAATAGAGCTTGTCTCCTGATCAGTGTTTCTGCCTAAAGGGTTTAACTTCAAGCAGGAGGACAGATTTGATTGCGGCGTGAAAGCTGGAGATGCTTTTGCGAGCCAGCGTCGGTTCCCACAGCAGCTGTACTGGGATTACAAGGTAAAGGTTGTAGAAGAGGAATTTACCCACCTCTCAGATGCTCGTGTTTAAACTGCTGTGAACACTCTTTGTCTCTCTATCTCTTTTATTTTTTCAAGCTAAATTTGATCGGTGAAAAAGATGAGACACCTGTTCATTTCTGTGACAAATGTGGACTGCCAATTAAGACATACGGGCGTATGGTGAGAATAGTTGACGTGTGTAATGAATGCATACAATCTGCAAGTCACAGCTTTCTGGTGACATGAATTAATACTGACATGACTTCATTAATTAAATTCTTTGCAGATCCCATGTAAGCATGTTTTCTGCTACGAGTGTGCATTGCATCATGAAAGAAAGGGTGATAAGATGTGTCCAGGGTAAGAAAAATAAGCATTTTTTTAAATAAAAAACACAATAATGCCTCTAAAATTACTAAAATACACTAGAATAGCGAATCCTTCGTAGCTTAATGCAGATATATGATTGGGTGATACACACTACTATTCTATATATATTATATTATATAACTATACTATATTATTTAAATAATAAAAAAATACAAATTTTAATATTATAGTTTGGGGCTTAGATGTTCTTCTAAGATAAATGATTTTATTCAGCAAGGATGCAATTTAAAATCAAAAAGTGACACTAAAGGCATTTAAAATATTACAAAAGATTTCTAGTTCAGATAAGTGCTGCACTTTCTATTGATCGAAGAATCCTGCAGTACAGCTGTTTTCAAAACTGATATGAAATGTTTGTTCGTTATGGCTTATGAAAATTTAGCTATGCCAACACAGGAATAAATGTAATTTTAAAATATATTAAAATAGAAAGTAATTAACTACATTAGTCTTATTTCACAATATGACTGTATTTTTGATCATATAAATGCAGCCTTAGTGAGCATAAGATACTTCTTTAAAAAAAAAAATGGTAGTGTAGCGAAAACAAATGACATCTGTTTTTTTTACAGGATTTATATACAGTACAGACCAAAAGTTTGGACACACCTTCTCATTCAAAGAGTTTTCTTTATTTTCATGACTATGAAAATTGTAGATTCACACTGAAGGCATCAAAACTATGAATTAACACATGTGGAATTATATATATAACAAAAAACAACTGAAAATATGTCATATTCTAGGTTCTTCAAAGTAGCCACCTTTTGCTTTGATTACTGCTTTGCACACTCTTGGCATTCTCTTGATGAGCTTCAAGAGGTAGTCACCTAAAATGGTCTTCCAACAGTCTTGAAGGAGTTCCCCGAGAGATGCTTAGCACTTGTTGGCCCTTTTGCCTTCTGTCTGCGGTCCAGCTCACCCCTAAACCATCTCGATTGGGTTCAGGTCCAGTGACTGTGGAGGCCAGGTCATCTGGCGCAGCACCCCATCACTCTCCTTCTTGGTCAAATAGCCCTTACACAGCCTGGAGGTGTGTTTGGGGTCATTGTCCTGTTGAAAAATAAATGATGGTCCAACTAAACGCAAACCGCATGGAATAGCATGCCGCTGCAAGATGCTGTGGTAACCATGCTGGTTCAGTATGCCTTCAATTTTGAATAAATCCCCAACAGTGTCACCAGCAAAGCACCCCCACACCATCGCACCTCCTCCTCCATGCTTCAGGGTGGGAACCAGGCATGTAGAGTCCATCCGTTCACCTTTTCTGCATCGCACAAAGACACGGTGGTTGGAACCAAAGATCTCAAATTTGGACTCATCAGACCAAAGCACAGATTTCCACTGGTCTAATGTCCATTCGTTGTGTTCTTTAGCCCAAACAAGTCTCTTCTGCTTGTTGCCTTTCTTTAGCAGTGGTTTCCTAGCAGATATTCTACCATGAAGGCCTGATTCACAGTCTCCTCTTAACAGTTGTTCTAGAGATGTGTCTGCTGCTAGAACTCCGTGTGCCATTGACCCGGTCTCTAACCTGAGCTGCTGTTAACCTGCGATTTCTGAGGCTGGTGACTCGGATGAACTTATCCTCCGCAGCAGAGGTGACTCTTGGTCTTCCTTTCCTGGGGCGGTCCACATGTAAGCCAGTTTCTTTGTAGCGCTTGATGGTTTTTGTGACTGCACTTGGGGACACTTTCAAAGTTTTCCCAATTTTTCGGACTGACTGACCTTCATTTCTTAAAGTAATGATGGCCACTCGTTTTCCTGTACTTAGCTGCTTTTTTCTTGCCGTAATACAAATTCTAACAGTCTATTTAGTAGGACTATCAGCTGTGTATCCACCTGACTTCTGCACAACACAACTGATGGTCCCAACCCCATTTATAAGGCAAGAAATCACACTTATTAAACCTGACAGGGCACACCTGTGAAGTGAAGACCATTTCAGGTGACTACCTCTTGAAGCTCATCAAGAGAATGCCAAGAGTGTGCAAAGCAGTAATCAAAGCAAAAGGTGGCTACTTTGAAGAACCTAGAATATGACATATTTTCTGTTGTTTCACACTTTTTTGTTATATATATAATTCCATATATAATTCCACATGTGTTAATTCATAGTTTTGATGCCTTCAGTGTGAATCTACAATTTTCATAGTCATGAAAATAAAGAAAACTCTTTGAATGAGAAGGTGTGTCCAAACTTTTGGTCTGTACTGTATGTATATATGAATACTGTTATTCTCCCTTTATTCAAAAAAGTTAAAAGTGGTAACTACAAAAGGAGAATAACACTGAGCAGATCTTTTTTCTATTATTTGATGTACTCTTTGATCTTGCACCTGGCCCCGAGGAATTTTTGATGTGCGTACTTCAACGCTTTCTATCTATAGAAGGATAGAATGATTAATATAAGTTGAATCATTTTCTACAATAAGGTTTTTAACCCGAGCAAATTCAAAATGTTTTATGCAAGCAGACAATTGCAAAATAAAGTTGAAATCTAGTAATATTTAATATTTAAATGTTACTTATGAAAAATATTTAATATATATTGTCCAGCCCTAGTTTGTACTGATATGCACAGTGTTTTACTGATGTTGCTTCTACATGTGTCCTCTCTGTTCCCAGCCTAAACATGTACAGCTGTACAGACCCGGTCCAGCGGATTGAACAGTGCCAGCGTGGCTCTCTCTACATGTGTAGTATCGTTCAGGGTTGCAAACGCACCTATCTGTCCCAAAGAGACCTGCAGGCTCACATCAACCACCGGCACATGCGGTCCGGGAAGAGCTCCAGCAGCCGCTCTGATTCTCTCCACCTTCCTCCCGCCTCGGAGGTGACGGACCGCTTCCGTGTGCCCCCACCTCACCTACCCAAACCCCATGTGCTCATCCCTCCTCCTCTGGCTCATCCAGGACACGACCCCTACAGCCAGCCTCCCTCTGCCTCCCACGATGACCTCCGACCTCAGCAAGGCCAACCGCCCGGAGACATGGGGCCATCCCGCTCTCTTGCTCAGGAGACCTTCCGAATCTCGACCGTCACCACGCGGAAGCACAGCAACCTCATCACGGTTCCCATCCAGGATGATTCCGCGAGCTCCGGACCATCCCGCGACCCCCTGCCCCAGCCCAGCAATGCTCCACCCCCTCACCATCACCCTGGAGACTATCCAGGTCAGCCCGTTGTGAGCCATCCACATCACATGATGGCGCCGCCTCAGCAGCACTATGGCCCCCCGCCGCCCCCTCCCCCCATCAGTCATCCCATGCCGCACCCAGGACAGGGCTCAAACACACCTCACATGGTTTTCAATCAGGCCCCTCCACCGCTGTCATCCGTTCCCCCTCCCATAACCCCACCTCCTGGGCACCTCATTGGTCAGATGCCCCCATTTATGAACCATCCTCCTCCAGGGCCGCCCCCTCAGCACGGAGGTCCCCCTGTCAGTGCCCCACCTCCCCACCATTACAACCCCCAGTTTCCCGAAGACAAGAGCACACTCAGCCCACCGTTCAACCAGCCCGGGGGCTTGAGTCCAGGAATGTGGCCGGCGCCCAGGGGTCCTCCTCCTCGAATGCAGGGTCCCCCTCCACAGGGACAGATGCCAGGGCCGCATCACCCCGATCAGGGCCGCTACAGACCGTATTACCAGTAATAACATGCTTTTTTTGTGTTTTGCTAAATAAAGTGTAGTATGTAAACCTGGCTGGGATTCGAATGGATATTTTATAGTCTGAAACTATTAACTGTATAGTAAAGATCATTACTGAATGGTGTGTTAAATCTTGTCGTCAGATATTCAAACGTTTACTTTTTAATAATTCAGCCCATACATGCTGCATTTTAGGGGCTTTTGTTGATTGTTGAATGTGTTGTTTCTTGAATGTAATCAAAATTAAATGTACAAATTAAATGTGTTTTATTGCGTTCTTCATCTAGTGTCTTAAATATGACTTTTTTTATGAATATCTGACAAATAAGAACTGAGTTTCAGTCTTTTCTGAGTGGTTCAGAAAGTTTGGCTGAAAAAAAAAAGATATATTAGGGCTGGCAGTTTAACGCGTTCACTTAATTAGTTATGAAAAAAACGTGATAAAAATATTTCAACGCAATTAACGCAGACATCATCCAAACCTGTACATTATCTTACATTTCATATAGTTGACCGTTGACAAATGTGATGCAGGCCAACAACTCCATTAATGCAGTTATGCCATAAAATTCTAGATATTTCTTTAAAAAAATGCCCCTACTATGTCTACTATGTATATCATATGATAAAAGATATAAGCAGCAGAGAGGAGTATCATGTGATGGGATGATGATGGTGATTTTGTCCCGAATATCACAAGTTTGAATGTGATTTTATACAACAGTTCAGTAAATAAGAAGTTGATGTTATATTTTAAACACAATATGTTTTGCTAAATGTTGCAGAGAAAAATTACCTTAAAAGCCATAGCAGAATTTTTGAATGTATCATTTCATAATAATAATGATGATAATAACTAATAGCTCACCCAAGAAATATAAAAACTCCAATCATTCACTCACCCTCATGTCATTTCAAAACTTTCTTTTGTGGAACATAGAAGGTATTTTGAATACTGTCGGTAACAAGGCCGTTTTAGTAATGACTTTCATTGTATGAACAAAAAATTTAGATGTTTCTCAAATTATCTTATTTTATGTTCCATAATTTATGTTAGGCCATTGTAGCCTTAATGATTATGTAAAATACATTTTATATTGAATCAAATAAAATATTTTTTTTCTAAAGAAAACAATTTGTAATGTCTACTTTATAATACTTTCTTTTTTAACACAAAACTAGCTTTAAATAATCTTACTTTAATAACTGAATTTAATTGGTAATTGTCTCTAAAATGTATTCTTTTTCCAGTCTTTATTTATTACATTTTGTAAAACCTTCATGTGACTCATAATACTTAACATATTCGCCATTTAAATATACAATTTATATATATAATAAAATAAAAGGCGGGTTACTAGTATTTTCTTTAGTTTTATTCTATTCAATTTGTTGTACAGATGCATTTATTATAAAATCAACAGTATTTACTGTACATGCTTGGATTGTTTTGTTTCAAAATACATAGTGCAGTAAATAACATACATAAATATAATATAGACAAGTAGGTCTGTGCAAAACACTCCAGAGAGAGAGGAAATTGATTCTGAATAATTCAGCTTTACAGAATATATATATATATATCTATATTCTAATCCAACATGAATAAATATACAAATATAATAAGTAACGTAGGAACTGTGGCATACATTTTTGTTGGGACGGCGTGGACTCAACAGGAGAAGAGCAGACATTTGATTTAACAATCCGAAAAAGTAAAATGAGTACGTTAAAACTACATTAACTATTATATGGCGTCACGCCCGTCAAGATTTTGATTGGTTGGCGAAACACCGACTTCAGAAATCCATCCGCAGCCCCGAAAAACGGTTTGTGCGTTTAAAAAATAAATGATATGTTACACTTTCAGCGTTTTTACATTATTTTCCTTGTCCCCATACATCAAGGTGGAAACATTTACAGGACTGCGGAGAATTAAGACCTGGAAGTCACCTGTACAGGTAGACTTTGCTCTCTGAGCAGGAACAGGTGCGGTGTTAGATGAACGTTATAACGGAAGTCCACGTTTGTAAGGTAGGAATTATTTTCCTTCATAGCTATGTCTTGTCTTTAAAACTTAATTGTCTCACTCAGTTAACATTTGTAATGCTTCTGCTCGCCCCTTGTGACAGTTTGTCCACTAAACCACAAACAACGATTAATTAATTTACTGTTAGGACAGTAAATCACCAGTAAACATGGTAACAATGAATACAAGTTGCTGTAAACTAAAATAGTACATTTTTCTCAAAACAGCCACTGGCCAGAAGGAAATGTAGGTCTAGATAATGTGTTGTGACAGTGTTGTAAGCGATGTCTACCCACATTGTTTGGCTGCACTCATAAAACTTTTACCACAACCTTTCACGTCTGATTTAAAGAGTATTTCTGCTCACAGTCTTCTGTTCTTCACACAGTTATACTGTCTCTCTGAATCACTTCGTAGTTTATGTCTAGATCCTGCAAACATCACAACACAGATAGACATAGATCAGGATTACTTAGAATCGTGATGGTTGTTGTAAGTCAAATATGAAATATTATCACAATATTGAATTGCAGTGAATACCTTTTCTAGTTCTCCGTGATCTGGATGCATCTCCAGAATGTGCAACATGGCATCATGTAGTGTGGGGTAAAATATGGACGTCTTAATCTCGTCATCAAAAAATGAACATTGATGAAGTTTCTCCATGATGTACACTGTAACGAGACCAGAGTTGTTTTAATGAAGAGGTTTTGAAATAAAATGATTTCAATGGTAATAAGGAAAATCTGTGGGAGATTGTTTTACCATCACACGAGACTATGTAGACGTCAACCTCGATTCGTAAAAACTCTTTCAGGGTCTATAAGAAGAAAAAAAACAAAGTATAATTAAGCTAGACCTCAAGGAAACCAGATCCAGTGGAAATATACAGTATGCTGTATCTCATAATAAGCCATTTTACCGCTTTGAGGCCCTTGAGAGCAGATAAATCGAGGAATGAGACCGCCGAGAAGTCGAGGACCACACTGTGGATGTTCACAGCAGGGACAGAGATGTTGGCCGGCAGTTCTGTGTTCCAGTTCACCTGGATTGGAATGCCAGAGAAATCAATGGGCTGGTCCAGACCCTCCATGCTGTTGTCCTCTGAAGTATCAGCTGATGGTTGTCTCACCTTAAGGCCACTCTATATACGTAAAGGATAAGGATAGGTTAAATATTGTTGTTACAATTGTGTGCTTAAAAAAAAAAGACAAGTAAAAGATTTTTATAGTAACCAATTAATGTAAAAAAGTTTTAGTAATAAAAAGAAAACAAGTAAACAAACAATATGCATAGTGCCCTTCATTACCCTGTCCAACTAAACCAATCTAAACTTAAATTTTTATTATTCGTGATCAAAAACATTTTGTAATTTGATTTTGATGTACCATTTCCATGGTAATGCAAGGTCTGACTTTAAAATGTTTTTCAAAGGATGAATTTAAAAATGTTAAGCTTTGAATTAAAGTATAATTTATGATGATTTCTAAAGCGCGATAGTGAAAAGTCCAACAAAGAAAGACATTTTGTGATAAAGTTCAGAACTCCTGTTATGATTGGATCGTTTCCAACGATATATAGTTTGTCATGATTAGCTTAGGATTTATTTGTAATATAGTGAAGTAAACTTATGCGTTCCGCTAAGGGGACGGGTGACTAAACAAATGTATGGGAAGTGGGTTAGTGTCCCTAATTATACTGTCAACTTAATCCATTAAAAAAAAAAAAAACATTGATAAATCATATCAATGGTAAGGACGTACCTCTGAAACCTCCAGTTCTCCATTACGCAACATTTTTCTGATCTTTCGTAGAGCTTTGTTCCTTTTCTTCAACACCTTTAGGGGACTAAAACCCACCTAGAAAAAAAAAATAATAATTTAGGCATATAGACACACGTTCTATACACATCTTGGAAAATAAACTTAAACTTACTGCTTGGACCAGTTTGTCTCTGAAGAAATCAATATTAGCAAAGAAGATGGGTGAGGGAATTTTGAATATTTTAACTCCATCAGGTTCGTAAATCTAAAATGGAACAAAATCACATCAAAACAAGATTTTGGGGGTATTTGTACAAGTGAGAAGAATCTGGAGCAGTGGTTTTCAACACTTTGACTCAAAGGCACCCCGTTGTCAAACTAAATTTTCGAAGTCCTCGATATTGGCACTGGTGTTTCTTTTGTAACTAAGACAATTGTATATTAATATTAATAGTTTACATCTAACATCAGCATTTTAAGACAAATGTTTTTAAGTTACCCAGTTGCCTACTTGGAAGTTTGCCGAGGCCCCCCTCGTTGAAAACCACTGTTCTAGAGGAAGGAAAAATGAGATCAGCACTTACACAGTTGTAGTCTTTGCAATCCCTGTAGATGTCAGTTCCTGTAATATTGGCCAGGAGGGAACAGCGTGGGCTGCAGTATACAAAATATTATCGTGCAAGGTCAGTAGAAATTCAACACTATCCAGCAATATTTCTAGATGTGTTTTGGATTTATTTGTAGGTGTCATGAATCCATACTCACAATTGAGTCCTGTAGACCACAGTGAACAATTCTGCCCCGAGACCCACAGCCAACCCCAAATCCAGCCCCAGGAAAAGAGAGGCCACGAAGGTCACCACCCAGGTCACCTACGAGAAACGGACACATGGACTTGAACTTCTGATCTTGAAGACTCGGCTTTGCTCTAGCTGTATGCATTGCTAATTAAGATTTTAAAACTGCTTCTAGATGATCAGACAATCAAAGATCATTCACAAAAGAACTGGTGGTAAAGAAAATAGAAACTCACAAAATCAGTCCGGTCATTTTTCCATAAGAACGGAAGCTCTCGGAACTGCATCAGCATGCCTTTCAGATTAACAATGACCAAAGCTCCCAGAACAGACTGAAAAAAAAGCATAAAACTCATTAGATGGACTCCTACATCACTATTGTGACTATTACTGTGCTTACGTTATGCAGTTTGCATACTAAAACATAAAAATTCTCACCCTGGGCAACGGCTCAAGTAGAAATCCTACTGCTACAATCACAATCAGTACTATCATGGCTGAAAGAACTCCAGCTATCTACAAATGTTATAAAACAAACATTAACGATTATTTCTTGTAGGCGGTCACTGGATGGTTTCAGCTCAAAGAATAGTGTGAGTTTTACCTGCGTCTTCCCTCCTGTGCTCTCTTGTATAGCGGTTCTTGAAAGGGCTGTGCTGGCAGCAAATGCTCGGAAAGATGCCCCAAACATGTTGCTCACCCCGAAAGCAAGGAGCTCCTGAGTGTATAAAACACATCCTTTTTGATTTTCAAAATACCAAATTGAGATCTACATTACACCTCAGAATTTGCAGTGTTTGTAGTGAATAGAGCCTCAGCTGACCTGGTTCCCATCAATCGTGTAGTCATGTTTGATGGAGTAGACTTTAGCTACTGAGAAAGCCACAGCAAATCCCACTATGGCCATAGGAAAAGCCTCCACTGCACTCTCCTGGATGACTTCCAGATTTGGAGCAATTGGTGATTCATAGCTTAGAAAGAGAGATGTTATGTATTAGATGCTGATTTTCATTGAGGCTTCAATATATAACAAATATAATATATTTTAATCTTGAATTAATTTTAGTTTTAGTAGGTATTATATTAAGTATATAAACTGAATATATAACAAACATATATGCATTATAATATATGTATTATATTATATAGTCAAATTATTATTATCACATTACATCACTTATACGCATTACATCACTTGACATGTTGTCAGTATTGTAGATGAAATATATTTTTAGATTCTTACCCGTTTACCATCTCCCCAATCACAACCACATTAAATCGGTTTTCGAAGTTGAATGCATAAGAGACTCCACAGGCAATAACGGTCTGTTGGGTAGATTTACATGAAGTGGTGAAGTTTGATAAAGAAGTTATATATTTTGTGTTAATGCGGTCATACTCAGTAGTTATACCTACCATGATGACTTCTATAGGTATGGGTACAGGTAGTTTCGACTTGAATCTGTCATTGATCTCCTTCACAATAAGCACAAGCACCATGATCACAATAGATGTCACCAGGTCGGCCACATTGGTGTTCGTGATGTCACTAAAAACGTTCTCCAGAGTCTGAAATCAAATACCAAATGTTTGATATATTCACAGAAAAAAAATCATTTAGAGCTATATAATACAAAAAGAAAAACTTGAACTCACATAGACAATGGCGAGTGGTCCATTTACACCAGGAAAGTCCAATCCCAACACAAACCTGAGCTGGGATACCAGAATGTGAACAGCAGCCGCTGTAGTGAATCCCGACACCAGAGTCTCTGACAGGTACATGACGATGAAGCCCACCTGCAGCAGCCCCATTATAAGCTGAAAACAGAGGTTCCACATGGTAAAAATAATATGTAATTTTCCTTAAAGCCATTTTATTTATGATTGCATTTATTGTTTATTAGAGTAAATCTAAAAAAAAAATCTGAAATGAACAAGTTCTGCTCATATTTCGTCCCAAAATCAAAAGAAAATTGTATGATTTTTGTATTAATATTGTATATTATAAAATGTAAATAATAATAGTAGTAGTACTAATAATTTATTATTAATATTGTTGCTGGTGCTGCTGCTTTTGTTCTGCTACTTCATGTTTTGGTGTTAAAAAATATGAATGTGTTTGTCTTTTGTACCTGAAATGCTCCCATGACAAAAGTAACCGAGGAAGCAACTAGAACCCTCTGTTGTTCCATGCTCAGTCCTTCAAATCCAGTGATGTTAGCTGGCGGCCCGCCATCAGGAACCAGTCGGGTGACAACAGCACCCACCATTAGACTCAGAATAGGAAAGGCCCCTAAAACACAGTCCAGTTAGAAAGTGCAATGTCATTCACTTGTGCACGAACCTTCACTTCTAATTAAGTAGCCTTCTGTGATATTGTGTGCATATTTATATTGGGAATTTTTTTGAAAAAGAATAATAATTAAGTTATAAGTTATATGGTATTTGAAATAGAAATATGGAAATAGAAATCTCTTCTACAGCATACTCAAATAATCATTGTTATATTTAAAACTTTGAAAAAAAAATTGTCATCCCATGTAAATGTAGACATATTGCGCACCTACTGACAGGTGTCTGGAGGTTCCCAAAAAGAAGTAGATTATTGCAGGGAAGAATGTAGTGTACAGTCCATATCCCGGAGGTAAAGAGGCCAGCAAAGAGAAGGCAAGTCCTGATACGAAATAATCCAGTGAGGTGGTGTGCATATTCCTTTTACAATGTATTTCTGTATTACAGAATTTACAAACTCTTCAAAAAATTATTTTAGCCAAACTATACATGTTAAACATGATACCTTGTAGCACTGCCACTAGCCCAGTGCTGATGCCTGAAACAATGTCACCTAGCAGCCATTCTTTGATGTTGTAGTTCTTCATCCATCCAATGATCGGTAGAAGGGAAAGAGCTGCATTCTTTGCACGATTTCGATTGCAACTACAGTGCAAACAATATAAACACAATTTGCTCAAGCTTCTTGTTGCATCATTTAGTCATGTTCAGACATTATCTTGAAAATATCACTACTTCAGATGTGATACCATATTTCAACTTAAAGGACCTGCTTTTTTGAAAGTATCACAGAAGACATAAGGAAAGCAAAGGCTAACAATGAGGACTATATGAAAAGACTTGAGTCTCAATTCTTACGTGAAATAGTCTTTCAGATGGTGCCGCAGAGTTTTGCGGTTCCTGTTGATCCTCTCGTGCTGCTCAGCGAAGGAGTCCTCTGAAAATAGAGGTCTTACCACCACATAGTGTCTGCCGGAGGGCTGCATTTTGGTTGGTTCGTTTTCAGAAGCATCTCGAGTGCTTTATATAGTTCTGGTTTGTATGATGAGTGTGTTGTCTTTAGTCTTATCACAGATATTCTGGGATGTCTTTTGTGAGTTTTAATCATTGATAGATTTTATCACAATGGATTCTTTTTTTTTTTTTTTGAGTCATTCTTCCTTATTTACATGTGTTTTAGAAGGAAACAAAAATAGAACTACAGGAAATACTATGTGAACCCACGTGTATTTGTTATGAAATAATGCATACAAGTCACAGTGAACTTCCTCCATTTAGACTAGTGACTAATGATCATCACAGATTTAGAGATGCTTTTGATACCAGTTTACGCTTTATGCAAATTAACTTTTTTTATGAGAGGTCCATAAGGCAAATCTCCTGTGAATGGTAATCTCAATTTTTTTTTTTAAACAGGCCATTGTTTGTCAAGTCACCTTTATTTATATAGCGCTAAATACAATACTGATTGTGTCAAAGCACCTTTACAGTGACAAACAATTTAACAATCCAGATTTAAACTGACAGAGATCTGCCCTCCGTAAAATGCTAGGTGGATTCCAGAGTTTGGGTGCTAAATAAAGGATCTGCTGCCTACAGTTTGATATTCTAGCTATTATCAAATGGGCAGAGTAGGAAATTGCGAGTCATACAGTTTTTTATGTAGTTTATAACTGTTTTATAACTAATTATGTTTTATAATCATGCATTCCATTAGTTTTTGTGTGATTTGGTTTTGCAGAGTGTGCATTGTTATTTAATTAAATATCAGACCTAATTTTATGACCAATTCATATAAACTGTGGTCCAAAGGTCCATGTATGTTTCCCTGATACAGTATTTCCTTTTGCCAGAATTTGTAATTACTTTCATTCAGACTGATTAAACACTTCTACATCAACTGTTATAGGCCAAGTTACTAAGTTAAGAAGCGCACCACATATATTGTGAAATAATGTATTATTTTTACACTTGTTTCTCTTTCCTCTAATACAATTCATTAATCTTCCATTGTGTGGAATGGAATGAACGTTTAATCAAATTGAACTAGTTCCTTGTTCCTGTGTTTGTCCAGGAACCACATTTGAATGACACAATCATAATTCTATAACCATAACATAATAACAAATTATCTTTATTTATATAGCTCTTTATACAATACTGATTGTGTCAAAGCAGCTTTAGAGTGTCGAAGAGGAAAATAGTTCAATAACACTAGTGGACTATAACAGAGTAATTTTTCTGATTTTTCATTTTTAAAGTCAGTTCATTAATGGTATAGTGATGTCATCATCCAGTGCAGCTCTCTTCCAATTGTGTCTCTGCAATCAGTCAAGCATACCCAACTAAGCAAGCCAAAAGCGACAGTGGCCTGGACCCTAAACTCTATCGGTGCAGAGAGGGCGAAAAATCCTTGGGAAATGCCAGGCTCAGTGATACGATCTAAATCCTGCCTGGAAATTCTCACAGATACCATCTCTCTCTAATAAGCAACACAGCTGAGAGGACACTGCCTTTTCTATTATTTTTGACAGAAAAGGGAGATTTGAGATCGGTCTGTAATTAAATAAAGTGTTAATTTATCATTAACACTTGTTTCTATGGATAATGTTATATACAGCACCATTACTTCATATAAACTAGACTTGTAGTAACACCTCCCCTTTTACCTTTTGGATGCGGCTCATGTTTATAATCTTGTGGGTAGACTAATTTAAAATAATGTAATCTGGTTTTAGCCAGGTGTCTGTCAAACAGAGCACATCTAATTTATGATCATATTTACCAAACTTATTTTTTACAACCCGAATTCCGGAAAAGTTGGGACGTTTTTTAAATTTTAATAAAATGAAAACTAAAAGACTTTCAAATCACATGAGCCAATATTTTATTCACAATAGAACATAGATAACATAGCAAATGTTTAAACTGAGAAAGTTTACAATTTTATGCACAAAATGAGCTCATTTCAATTTTGATTTCTGCTACAGGTCTCAAAATAGTTGGGACGGGGCATGTTTACCATGGTGTAGCATCTCCTTTTCTTTTCAAAACAGTTTGAAGACGTCTGGGCATTGAGGCTATGAGTTGCTGGAGTTTTGCTGTTGGAATTTGGTCCCATTCTTGCCTTATATAGATTTCCAGCTGCTGAAGAGTTCGTGGTCATCTTTGACGTATTTTTCGTTTAATGATGCGCCAAATGTTCTCTATAGGTGAAAGATCTGGACTGCAGGCAGGCCAGGTTAGCACCCAGACTCTTCTACGACGAAGCCATGCTGTTGTTATAGCTGCAGTATGTGGTTTTGCATTGTCCTGCTGAAATAAACAAGGCCTTCCCTGAAATAGACGTTGTTTGGAGGGAAGCATATGTTGCTCTAAAACCTTTATATACCTTTCAGCATTCACAGAGCCTTCCAAAACATGCAAGCTGCCCATACCGTATGCACTTATGCACCCCCATACCATCAGAGATGCTGGCTTTTGAACTGAACGCTGATAACATGCTGGAAGGTCTCCCTCCTCTTTAGCCCGGAGGACACGGCGTCCGTGATTTCCAACAAGAATGTCAAATTTGGACTCGTCTAACCATAAAACACTATTCCACTTTGAAATAGTCCATTTTAAATGAGCCTTGGCCCACAGGACACGACGGCGCTTCTGGACCATGTTCACATATGGCTTCCTTTTTGCATGATAGAGCTTTAGTTGGCATCTGCTGATGGCACGGCGGATTGTGTTTACCGACAGTGGTTTCTGAAAGTATTCCTGGGCCCATTTAGTAATGTCATTGACACAATCATGCCGATGAGTGATGCAGTGTCGTCTGAGAGCCCGAAGACCACGGGCATCCAATAAAGGTCTCCGGCCTTGTCCCTTACGCACAGAGATTTCTCCAGTTTCTCTGAATCTTTTGATGATGTTAAGCACTGTAGATGATGAGATTTGCAAAGCCTTTGCAATTTGACGTTGAGGAACATTGTTTTCCACAATTTTTTTACGCAGTCTTTCACAGATTGGAGAGCCTCTGCCCATCTTTACTTCTGAGAGACTCTGCTTCTCTAAGACAAAGCTTTTATAGCTAATCATGTTACAGACCTGATATCAATTAACTTAATTAATCACTAGATGTTCTCCCAGCTGAATCTTTTCAAAACTGCTTGCTTTTTTAGCCATTTGTTGCCCCCGTGCCAACTTTTTTGAGACCTGTAGCAGGCATTAAATTTTAAATGAGCTAATTAAGTGGATAAAAGTGTAAAATTTCTCAGTTTAAACATTTGCTACGTTATCTATGTTCTATTGTGAATAAAATATTGGCTCATGTGATTTGAAATTCCTTTAGTTTTCATTTTATTAAAATTTAAAAAACGTCCCAACTTTTCCGGAATTCGGGTTGTAGAAAGGGATCTAATGTTCATTAAGCCAAGCTTCCTTTGTTTATCTCTATTATATCTGTTTTTGATTTGTTGAAAATCAATTAAATTGTTACCCTTAAATATATATATATTTTTGTATGAGCTAGTTCAGTGAACAAAACCGAGAACAGTCTGTATAATATATGATCTAGGTGAAAGAGTATCTGTGTGCTGAGAATTAACTGGCTTCTGTGACGTGAAGTGGCTAGAAGTTAGTCAAGTACAAACTCTAAGACACTATGTGCCATATTTCTCGAGAGAAGAGCAGCACCATCCCTGGAGGGATGAAGACCATCTCTTTTCAACAAGTCAGGTCTGCCCCAAAAATGCATCCATTTGTCCGTGAAACCAATGTTATTCTGCTGGCACCACTTAATAACAATAATAGCATAGGCTAACCAACACTTGAAATCTGAGAGATTATGCTATGATGTTCGTCACTGTCATCAGCGGGTGTTCTCTAGATGGCCACCAGAGGTCTCCTGTGTCCTTGTTTGAGCACATGGCTTGTCATGTCTTTGTGCCATGTGCTCACCTGTTTATTGTCTTGACACTGCCCTTCTTATTATCTGGTTATCGGTTCAGTTGCTGTACCCGTATGTGTCTTGTTACCCTCCTTGTGTTTTCTGTCCTATGTGGTGCATTATTGTCCATAGTTTCTCTGATTGTTGACAGTTGAGTCAAGTTATTTCATTCTGCGTATTTGCTCTGCTCAGCTGTGTTCTGTTTTGTTTTATATTCCCTATCACAGGAATTTCCGGTCACTTTTATTTTCTTTCCACGTTTGACTGTTATCTGGACTTAGTCTAGTTTTGTCTCTCCTTGTTTTTGTTAATAATATCCTTATTTAAGCTCCCCTGGCTGATCTGCATCTGTGCCAAGCCAATATCTAAACCATAAATCTAAAACTAAAATCAGATTGATTCAAATTATTATTTATTATTATTATTTATTTTTTTTTATGCGGTATATCATATAATTCAAGTTTAAGTCCTTTTTGGCCCTTTCCCACTTTTTCCAAGAGTGCTTCTTTAATACTAGTATAATAATGAGATTAAACTTGGTTGCATTAGTTGATTTAAAAAGTCTTAATCTTTAATGTACAAGAAATAATTATTAATATTAATAAATAAATATCATTTCTGCCCTGACACACTGGGACTTTACTATTTTAATGTTTGAAGAAGTCATCTTCAATAGCTTTTTTTTTTTCTTAACATTTTTAGGAGAAATTATTTGATCTTTCCCTCTTTATTTCCTCAAGCATAACTTGCTTTCTCGTACAGATAGTTCATCATTTACACCTAGGAATTAGATTTATAACGATTATTACTCCAGTAAAAGTAAAATGGTTAGATCTGCACGTGTCTTTATTTGTAAACTTGAAAATAATTTTGACTATATTTTAGAAAAAAAAATTTCTTTTTCTTTTATTTTTTTGAATAAAAATAGTCCACACAAAAATACATAGTATTCAAAAAGGAAAAAATTGAAATATACAAAACTCACTGATAGTGAACTGATAAAAGCATGTGTTCACCACAAATCCAATAATTTAGTGACATGACACATTGACAATCTCAAGCTAATTCATTCTGCATGCAGCACAGTACACGGAATACAAACTGCTACATGCTAAATCAAGTTAATTATTATATATACAGATTTTAAAGTACTACATAGTGAAAGTTTCAAGTTGGTTCGCTTCAAAACCTTGTCTCTGGTTTTGTGTCTGTTTCGACTTCCATTTTCATGTCCTGTAGAAATTAAAGCAGATTAACCCAACTGAGAACTTCTCTCCTGAATAGAAATCATGATGCACTATTAAATGAACTATTGCTTTAAATCATAGTTTTTAATATGATTTAAAATTTTAACAGGTTTAATCCCAGGTGCTTGCTGGGTCACTTACTTCCATCGCTTGGATTTTCAACCCATTGGATGTGCTGCTACTGTTAATGTGTTGAGATCGGGAACTTCCTGAGACCTGTTTACATAAATTCAAATCAGTGCAAATGATAATTATGCATTTGTTATAAATGCAATAAATGAATCTTTGAATGAACAAATCAATCAGTTCCGTTCACCCTCTCGCTCACAGTCTTCGGCGGATGGGACTCCTGAATGAATAGCATTGCATCATGGATGGTCAAAAAGAAGATAGATGTCTTGATTTCATCATCAAAAAATTTACAATTCCTCAGCTTCTCTATGATATATGCTGGAAACGACATGTCAAAGGTGAGAGTAACTGTGCTGTTTTATTATTACATGCAATTAAGCTATATTATAATAGCCGTGGTATTGTAGATAAGGAAAAAAGTACTTACGGTCACAGCCCACTATGTAAACATCAACACTGACGCGTATAAATTCCTTTAAGGCCTGTTAATCGAAGTGATTATGGTTCATTAGAGATTTTAAATAATTAAACTAGAATTGCTTGCTTTGATTAGCAACAATTATTAATAGTGCATTTTGTTTTCAGAATGAACACAGCTGCCATACCGCTTTAAGACCCTTCAGTGCAGATATATCCAGGAATGAGACCACAGAGAAGTCCAGGATCAAACTGTGGATGTTCACAGGAGGAACTCGGATGTTGGCAGGAAGTTCTGTACTCCAGTTCACCTGGATCGGAAGATCTGAATAGTCTGTGGGCTTGTCTAGATCCTCCATGTTGCTTTCATCCTCTGATTCTTCGATGGGCATTGAGCATGTGGCCTGTAGTCCGTTCTATATCCGAAAGAAGTCAAATTAACTTTTGATAGATATCTAATTAAGATTTAGAAATCTAAGATGTAGGTATCAAAGCAATGGCTACAATACATCCACATTACATAACATCCATCTGGAATTCCTTGAGTTTGTTGGTATCATGTTTTAAAACTTCAAGACGTACAGATGTTAAGGTTAGCTCCCCTTTCTTTATCATTTTCTTAATCTTCTTCACTGCCTTATTCCTCTTCCTCAGGATTCTCAAAGGATTAAAGCCCACCTGCCAGAAAGTAAACGGGTTAGATTATAATCATGTCAGTCGCTAATGTCGTCTGAAGTCAGGGTTGTCACACTGAAACTACTGCACTCACAGCTTCCTTCAGCTTGTCTCTGAAGAAATCGATATTTGCGAAGAAAATGGGAGATGGGATTCTGAAAATCTTCACTCCCTCTGGCTCATAGATCTGTAGGAGATTCAGAAAGACGAAAAAATGAAGCAAAGGCAAACTTTTGTGTCTTTCGGACATATGCTTCTTTTCACAGCGCTTTAAATGGCCCTTATCTTGGTCTTTCATGTAACCAAGTAATAGGTAATAGAAAAAACACAAAATGATTATGTTGTTGAATTTGAATGTGTCTGTAGCACTTACATTGACATAGTCCTTGCGATCTCTGTAGATATCTGTTCCTGAGATATTAGCCAGGACGCAGCAGCGTGGACTGAAGATCAGAAAAGATAAATAAATTACTACCAAAAAACAAAAGAACAAAATGCAGAATTTATTACAAATAAGAAGGTATATTACAGTGATTTAGAAAAGTTGTTTCTTTGCCTAAATCACAATATGTATACAATATTCAAATGAACTCCCATTGTAGTTTTCATTTCATCTAGTTAATTAGATCAGTCAGCACTTACAATTGAGCCCTGAAGACCACAGTGAGAAGCTCCAGTCCAAGACCAACAGCAAGTCCTAAGTCCAGCCCCAAGAATATAGCAGCCAGACAGGTCCCCACCCAAACAATCTGGAGGAAAAGACAGAAATCAGTGATACTCTATACCATTAGACAGGTAAATTATTTGAGATTCCAGAATGTAATTCTCATTCAAATTTGTCTACTTGATTGCACTCTTTCTAAAATCCCCTCTTTGCATGTAAATTTAGAAGTCAAAGGCTCTTACGCAGTCAGGACGGTCTTTTTTCCACAGGTAAGGGACTGTAACCACCTGCACCAACATCCCCTTCAGGTTCACGATCACCACTGCACCCAGCACTGACTGCAGTCACACAACTCCATATTTACCTCAAATCACAACAACTCTTTTTCTTTTATTAAAGGATTTACACCTTGAATATGATTCCTACCTTTGGTAGAGGTTCCAACAGAAACCCTATCCCCAAGATTACCACCAGCACAATAAGGGCAGACAGTATACCGGCTATCTGACAAATACATATTTTGAAGAGAAATTCATTATTTTATTTAGCAAGGATGCATTCAATTGATCAAAAGTAGAAGTGAAGACATTTTATAATGTTATAAAGGATTTCTGTTTCAAATAAATGATGCTCTTTTAAACTTTCAATTCATTAACTTTCTTGAATCATGGTTTCTTCAAAAATATTAAGCAGCACAACTGTTTTAACGATGATAATAATAAGTAATGTTTCTCAAATCAGCATATTTGATTGATTACTTAAGGATCATGTGACACTGAAGTAGCTGAAAAGTCATCATCTTAAAAAATCATTCATTTTAAAAATAGAAAACAATATTCAGTACTCAAATAATATCCATTTACTGTATTTTTGATTTAATAAACGCATAATCAATCTTACCGACCCTATTGAATGGTTGAAAAGAACATTTTGACATAACTTATGTTTATGAGAAGGAATATGATGTAATATTTACGGCACCCTTCTGTTTATCGTATTATTTGCAACATGTCGACACTCTTTTGGAACGCCAGAGGCCAGTATTTTTCTGTTGCTGGAAAACAAATTCCCTAATTGATACACCACAGATGCAAAATCATATTTTTGTGTTCCAGCCAAGACGGAAAGCTTGCAAACAGTTTGAGCTGTTTACCTGTGTTTTTCCTCCGGTGCTTTCTTGAACTGCACTTCTGGAGAGAGCCGTGCTAGCTGCCAGAGACTTGAACGCTCCTCCAAAGATATTGCTTGCCCCAAAGGCAATGAGTTCCTGTGTGTTTATATGTGTCATTGCAGATGTTCTTGTTGTTTGTTGCTTTTTAAATGGAATATTATTCAGGACTTACTTGATTTCCATCTATAAGGTAGTCGTGCTTCACAGAATAGACTTTAGCTACTGCAAAAGCCACGGCAAATCCCACAATAGCTATTGGGAAAGCCTCCACTGCTGTCATCTGGAAAACCTGCAGGCTCGGAGCGATTGGGGACTCAAACCTGGACAGATGAAAATGTGTTTATTTTTTATGACACCTACAGTTCTCTTCAGTTAGCTTTGTGCTCAGAGGCATATGCATTTGTTTTTGTTACTGTGTAACATTTTTTTCTATTTACAGACTCTTTGAAAGGATATAAATTCGCCAAGATGATCTTTTAGCAGGTATATGCATTAAAAATGTATAGTTTTCTCCTTTTGAAAAATGTATAATGTATGTGTATATATTTATTTATTTATTTACGTGTTTGGAATTTTCCCCACCACATCCACTCCGTGATTTTCGCTGAAGTTGAATGCGTAGGAGACGCCACATGCGATAACGGTCTGTTGGTAAAAGTAATTTTTAATGACTCTGACATTTAAAACTTGATTTGAACTCAAAAGATAAGACGAGACAAGAACTTGTGCACTTAGGAAATCATAAGCACTTGAACAAATATTAACAAATACATTGCTTGGCAGGATAGAAAATATAAATCAATATCGGTTGATAAACTTTATCATGTCATAAAGATGATTAACTTTTCTAAATGTCAGGTTACAGAAAAGGTAAAGGTTATATAGGTACAGAAATGGGTTTCACTCAACTCACCATAATGACTTCTATTGGAATGGGCACTGGTAACTTTGACTTAAATCTGTCGTTGATCTCCTTTACGCCCAACACCATCACCATCACCACAATTGAAGTCACCAGATCATGGATATTAGTGGAGGTGATCTGGGTAAATACACTCTCAAGAGTCTGCAGAGAAACCAAAAGACAGATTGTTTTACAGGACATTTACATTCAAACAAATAATGCTAGAACTAGTAATACTACAAACACTTATGAACTCAATTTTAATGCAAGCTGTGGGTTTGTGAGTTAGATATTTTGTCAACTATTGTTTTACCCAAATTTTTTAGTTTACATATGGACGAAAATACACTTGTATTACACTTAAGAGAAATGTGATGATTTTCGAAGTGTAGAAATAATCAAGCTTTTGTTTGGCAAGTTAAAGGGATACTCGACCCCAAAATTAAAATTTTGACATAAATCACATACCCCAATGTCATTCTAAACCCGTGAAAGCTTTGTTCGTTTTCGGTACACAATTTAAGATATTTTGGATGAAAACTGGGAGGCTTGTGACTGTCCAATAGACTGCCAAGTAAAATACACGGTCAAGGTCCAGAAAAATTAAGAACGACATCATCAGAATACTCCATCTGCCATCACTGTTTCAACCATAATGGTATGAAGTGACAAGAATACTTTTTGTATGAGAAGAAAACAAAAATAACGACTTTATTTAACAATTTGTCTTCCCTATGTCTCTCTGCATCACAGTACCGCAGGCAGCGTACACTCTTCTGTGTCAGCCACGCCACAAGGATGCGCTGTTTTCTTTCAAATCAGTGCGTAAATACACATAGAAAACAGCACATCCTTAACAAAGCTTTTCATACTTTTCTGGACTTTAACAGTGTAATTTACTTGGCAGTCTATGGGACAGTCACAAGCCTCCCTTTTTTCATCCAAAATATCTTAAATTGTGTTCTGAAGACAAACAACGTTTTACGGGTTTGGATTGGAACGACATGGGGGTAAGTGATTAATGATGACATTTTTATTTTTGGGGTGGAGTATCCCTTTAAGCAAAACAATCATGACCACAAGGAGCAAGAAAAATGTCTTATGTCCTACATATATAATAGACAGTGGTCCACTGAAACCTGGTACAGTCAGTCCTAGTACAAACTTGAGCTGCGAAACCAGTATGTGAACAGCAGCTGCGGTGGTGAATCCAGATATCAGAGTATCCGACAGGTACATCACAATAAATCCCACTTGCAGCAGCCCCATACCAAGCTGGAAACAAACAGAATGAAGATAAGCATTGGTGTGATTGAAAACTAACATTGCTTTTATGTTTTTAATGAGAGGATGGTCGATGTACCTGGAATAGACCCACTAGGAAAGTGAGGGAGGCAGACACTAAGATTCTCTGCTCATCTTTCGTCAGGCCCTCAAAAGCAGTGATGTTGGCAGGCAGACCCTCATCGGGCACCAATCTGGTCACTACGGCCCCCACCATGAGACTCAGTACAGGGAAAGCTCCTGGTGTGAGTAGATTTACAGTATATCACATGTCATGATAAACAGGCAGAAATAATTTACTATTTTTGGCAATCTGTCTGATTCAAGTCCACATGTTGAAATAATATAAATAATATAAAATATTACACATACATTATATATATATATATATATATATATATATATATATATATATATATATATATATATCACATTATTATTATTTGAACCTATGAAACATCATTTGTTAGTATTGTTGTCATTTTTTCCTCTCATTGAATCTTATAATAATTGCATAATTGGGAGATTATGCAAAAGCTGCACTTTGATGATCTGTTGTAGTAATTATAATAATGTGTAGTAATATATAATAAAACATTTTATTTTACACATACATATTTACATTATTTATGTGCATTAAGACATAATTTTGCCAAATAATTGTGAAGATTTTAACCTTTCTCCAGTGAAATACAAAAGAAGCTGTTGAAAAGCTGGCCGGGTATGTTATGGCAGTGAGGTATTTTAATTGAGTTCAACTGTGCCAGATCTAAATTAGAGGCTACTTCAGTCACAATAAATGTTAATGGCATTTATAGCGTTATATAAAGACGTGTTTTCTAACAGCTAGATAGTCCTGGTGTGTCAATGATACCAATGTTGTTTGCGTCATTCGCATGATCTGTACAGAATGCACTCACCTACAGAAATGTGTCGTGAAGTGCCCAGGAAAAAATAAATGACGACTGGGAAAAAAGCAGCATATAGTCCATACCAGGTAGAGATGGATGCCAGCAAACTGTAAGCTAGTCCTGAGGGAATAATGTTGATAATTATTAAGCAATCCCTAGTTGCACAATTAAATAATCTTCATCTAATTTGAAGATGCCCTTATTCAAATACTCTACCCTTTATCAACACCCCGTTCACGGTTTTCAATTTTCACTCAATGTTTTTTGAAGTATATGCATAACATAAGCAAAAATTGTTCATATTTTTGTTTTAAAGTTAGCAAACTTACTCTTAAAGTAAAGAGTAAAGGCTCTTTACTGTGCACGTGCTAAAATGTTCTTTTTTTAAAATATATTTGTCAGCAAACTTCTTAATCTTAAATGCTACCTTTGTTAATCATTTCAACAACGGTTTACAGATAAATGCACTTTTCACTTATTTTGACACATTTTGTTGTTTCAATTATCGCATAAAAACTGCAATAATGCTTACATCGGTCACAGAGCTCAGTTTTCAAAGATAAAGTATCATTTCTGTAGTGTAACATTCTTACGGCTCTATCACATTTTATCTAATATCATGAATCTATTTCAAGAGTTGAGCTTATTTATTAAATGTTCCTGTTGAGTAACACTCAATAAGAGCTTAATATGATCTTACCTTGTAGTACGGCAACCAATCCTGTGCTGACGCCGGACACAATGTCATTCAACAGCCAGTCTTTGATTGAGTAGATTTTCATCCATCCAATGATAGGCAGCAGAGAAACAGCAGCATTCTTTGCACGTTCGGAAGTACAACTAGCAAACAAATACTATTTCAGCTTCATAAATAAAGTAATAATTAAATGAAATAATTCCTTGCCTCTAATTATTAAAATATTCTCTTAAAATGTTAAGAGATCAGGCTTACGTGAAGTACTGTATAAAATGGTCCAGCAGTCTCTTGTGTTTGCGATAGACTTTTGCATGTTCGTCTTCAAAGGTGTCTTCTGAGTAAAGCGGTCTGCTCACTGAATACCTCTGTGTTGAGGGTCTGAGCATGTTGTGCTGGTAGAGCTGGGGCAAAACCCCTTCTGATCTGTGTGAGGTAACCAAATAAATGTAATTCCTCAATATCTGCTACAACTCTGGCAACTGTCAAGCTGGATCTCTTGCATTTGTATTTATATTGATAATCATGGAAAAGTTGTGTAAGTTGGAGGTGTTTTCTCAAACGCACTATGAGTAAACATCATGCTATTACACAGAGTTCACATGTCTGTCGTGATGAGTGTATGATATGAGTGTATGTGTGTGTGTCCACCTGCATGCTTAGCCTGATTTCTCTTAAATACAATAGATGATCCCATGGGATTTTCATTAATTTAGAATGCTTGTCTCTTGTATATGAAAATATTCTTGCTAATTAGACTTTCTGTCAACAGTTATGATGTCATGATCTATAATATGTGGTCAGCAGCTCCAAATAACGTTCATTCTTATTATTTTTAATTCTGTAATACCAGCATCCTTTGAAGGTTTATCAAGACTGCTTATAATTTTGTTCATAAAATTGAGCTTTTAGCTTTATCTTTTTGTTTACATCATACATAGGTTTTGCCTTTTTAAATCAGATTTTTGATTTTGATTTTTGTTATCCATGGAATGTTTTTTATCCAATTGAATGGACTTAAATTCATATATACTACAATTCCATTTTTTTTAAAGAAATGTATATTTTAATTCAGAATGGATACTTTAAATTGACCAAAAGTGACAGTAAAGAAATTTACATGGTCACAAAAGATTTATTTTCTTTTTTTATTATGATTATTAAATGCTGTTCTTTTGAACTTTCTAATGAATCCTGAAAACAAAATGCATTTTTTTATTTATTTCAAAAACATAAAAGTCTTACCAACCCACAACTATTAAAACGGCAGTGTATTTTTGCAATATTATAATCCTACCTGTTCAGTGAGGTATCAAATATTTCCAATTTGCTGTCCCTGTTTTGCTTCAAAAGTTGCAGTGGTCTGAGATCTTTAAGACCATGTCTATTTATAAATTGTTAAACTTATCATGTCTGTAATTATTAACAGTTATCAAGATACCTTCTTTACATTGCCAGCCACATCTCTGTCTTATCCTTGACCATTGTTCTTTCTGATAAAAACTTGGCAAAAGCCAGCCGCTTATCGATTGCTTCTTTTCATCCTCTTGAATCATCTTAAGGCAAAATCTTGTGATATTGCAGACTTAATGTGGGAAACCTATTTGTTTGAAGTTTGAATTTCGATATTTTTTTTTTTATTATTGATATTAGTTCCAGTTCAGGATGCTGATTAATCAAAAGATCATTTAATTTGTTCTAAACTAATTGATGTATATTATGAGTTAGCTCTTAACCTAGTTACTGTGTGTGCTGCTGCATCTACAGAATAACATTCTGTTATTGTTTACATGTCACATGCTGATGCTTAATTAGTTCATGTTTTAATAAAAGTTTGTGTCATTAACTTTTACAAAAGCAATAAGGAACGTACTGTATTGTGTATTGAGGAAGGTAACTTGTTTGTTAGGTAACTTGGCAAATAAAAATAATAATAATACAAATATTTTTAGTAAGCATATATAGCAGATGCTTTTAACCAAGTTACATAAAGTAAATCTGATAAATACAGTTTCTACAACCAAACTTCCAAAACTTCCAAACTTCTACAACCAACTCAGGTTGCCTAACCTGAACTCCCTATGCCAGAAATGATGCAAAACTACGCAGCATTTTGTTTTTCAGTGACGCACAATTCATTGTAATTGTTTCGTTTGAAGTTCATTCACATGTGATTCTCTAGAAGACATGACTGTCATCCTTTACGTACAAACTTTGTATAATTAGTTATGTCACATTCATATGTTTATCACTAGGCTATTTTTGTTAAGAAATGTTTGATGTGGGTGTGTTTATGTATGAGCGTACACTGTAAAAAATATTAGTAATCCCCAAAAAATTGAGTAAATGCATCAGTTAATAAGTTACATTGTTAACAATCAGTCACTTATATACATTTTAAGACAATGGATTTAATTAAACAATTTTTAAGTATAAATTCCTTAATAATTAACTTTTAAATGATATTTTATAAAGAATTAAGTATACTTTTGCTGTTATTGTTAATAAAATAATACAACTATAATTATTAATAATAGAAATATTATTGTTTTCTAAGTAAAATGAACCTGTATGATTGTCAGTATGTTTTACATTAACAAACAAATTTAAAGTGCTCAAAATAGTTGCTCTGTTAACATTATGTAATTTATATAATACAGTTATAAATAACCCTGCTTCTTGCCCTGTTGTTGCCTCCAAAAGTAAACATTCGAACATCATGTCCTTTAATCAGATTAATGAATGAGTATATCCAGCTGCACCTTTTATCATCAAATTATTTGATGCTTCTGTTTTCTTCAGCTCCAGCAGTTCGCATCAGAACTGGCAGCTCTTTGATATAAGAGGTTTAAATACTAGATAACTACTAGATAAGTACAACCGCTTTTTATCAGTAACATGATATGAGAGAAAAGATGCGCTTGATATCTAGGGATATATACAAGTGTGGTGACCTATATTGATATGATTGTTGACTGCAAGCAGTAAAACAGGAAAAATAAGAAATATCAATGCTATTTTATTGTATACGGTAATATACACTACCATTCAAATGTTTGGGGTAATGTTTTTGAAATATGCTCAGCAAGGTTGCATTTATTTATGGTCTTTAGTTTCTTGAAAATCATTCTAATATGATAATTTGGTGTTGAAGATCCATTTTTTATTATTAACAGTTAATATTTTGTGTAATATTTTTTTCTGGATTCTTTGAATGAATAGAAGGTTCAGAGGAACTGTATTTAGTATGCATTATAAATATATTTTGTTTGTTTTTTCTGTCACTTATAATCATTTTTATACATCTTTGTGAAATAAAAGGGTTAATTTCTTTAAAAAAAAAATCATACTGACCCCAAGCTTTGAATGGCAGTGTGTAATAAAGATTAATATAAAAATGCATTAGACACAGTAACATTAATCATATACATTTTTATTTGTATTTGATATTTACTTGCAAATGTAATGTAAATACTGTATGATATATCGTATTTTCCCAGATCTTTTGTCCTTGCATCGTTATCATTACATTATTTATGCGTCAGCACTGAGGGGAAAAATTATATATCAGTACTCTAGGCAGACTTTTACAGCATAGACTTTACACCTAGAGCCATAATAATAATCAGATGATCACTGTGTGATCTTTGCAGATAAAGCGTCAATCCTCACCTCAGTAATTAATCAATTTTAACTTTCACAACTTTTCATCAACTCGACACATTACAACATAACCCTCGCATTAACATTTAATTAGTCATACATTTATTAGGAAAGGTGTGTCATTGACAAAGAAGTGACCTGCTGTTCTGGTTTAAGCCTTGTTGAATTATGCACTGATACTAATACTAATATATCAAAGAAAAGACTCGATACAAGACAACATACCTTGGAAAGCCTGGGTCAGTCAGTCAGTGAGTACGCAGGGATTTGTGTGTGTGTGTGTATCAGGAACACATGTTCTTGTGTGTTTAATGTGCTCAGTTACTGTTGCTAAATGTTTTAAGTACACAATAAGCCTCCAAAAAGAGCAACACAGGAATGTCAACAGAAATTAAACAAGTGCTTTTTGTGTTGAGCTTGTAATTTGTTTCATCTTAGGCAAACTGCAAGTTCTCCCTCCATTCTGTATATGTGTTTGGAAAATTTCAGACATTTTAATAAGATGATGGTCTACATAGGTCAAATTTCTTCATGTGTAGCATTGTTTTTCAAAATTGAACTTGTGCCGTTTACTCCATGTCTGTTTGCTTTGAGATCATCTACTCCTAAATGCTGATAAAATTCACTTTGAACGTTTAAATATTAGTCTTTCTTTTTCCAGGAAAATTGACAGAAATGAATGACAGCTCTTGCACTAGAAATGTTTGTCAAATCAGATCATCTATAAAATGCCACACACCTAATACCACCTGCTTCTGACTAACAACAGCAGATAATGATTTACACAATTTTATAAATTAAAGACTATCGGCTCTTTTAAAAAGTAATAAGCCATTTGATGTGCTCCACCACAATTTCCTGTTGTAATAGGAAATACATCAACACAGGAAGTTAGCGGTGTTCTGTTAATTGTACTTGACTCATTCATAAACAATAAAACACAGAGACACATTGTAATGTATTTAAACTTTTTCTCAGGTGATTTATTTCCACATATTAAATGTTCCTCTTCTTTGAAGACTTTTATTGAACAGTTCGTAACCAGAAATGCAGATTTAATGTGTTTTTCTATCTAAAAGGGCCTCCACATCCTGTATTGTGCTGACTGGCATTTGTCATCTTGTATTTGCCTCAATAATGAGGCTGTAAAAATCTAAACTCCCCTTGCTTTCTAAATGTTGCAGTTGGTGTTATTCTTCTAGTTCAGATGTTGAAGGCTTTGTTAGCTCCACTTTCTGTCTTCCCAGGATGTCTCCTGACCCCCTATCAGCAAATGACTGTCTTTCCCAGTGATTTTTAACAAAGGGAGAGTTTCCTCAGTTTGAAAGTCTATAAATAGCCTAGAAATGAAGGAGAAATACTTGTTTGGTGGGTTGTTGGTTTGAGTTATTTGATCAAATTATATAATTGAAGCCATAAAATAAAAAGATGCAGGAAGCTCACCAAGTGCTGGATGTCATAGGTCTCAATCAGGTCCTCATCTTCAGGAAGTGGCTCTTTGTCATCTTGCAACTGTGAAATCTAAACACAGAGAATATTTTATATATATGTATGCGTGTGTGTGTGTGTGTGTGTGTGTGTTTGTTAGTGTATGTATATAATATTAATCAGTGTCCTTAGAATGCCATATTACAGTACTGGGACATTTCTATTTGCACAGAATGCTACAGGTGCCAAAATGTTCAATACTGTTCAATTCTAAAAGGCTGATTTGTTTGTCAAGAAACATTTATTATCAATGTTGAAAGCATTGTTGCTTTATATTTTTGTGAAAACCGTTTTTACATTTTTCGATGAATAGACCTTTTTAATGTACCATGAACCTTTTTACATTTTAGGATCTAGAGAAATTTCAAAAGAACCGCATTTATTGAGAATATAAATCTTTACAAATATCGTTACTGTCATGTTTTTAGCAATTTAGTTCACATCCTGAAGTATTCAACAAAAGATCTTACTGACCCCAAACTTCTGAATACTTTATTACTAGCTGTTGAATGTTAGAAGGTGGCCTAATTGACATAAATTCACCCTGTATACTGCACAGTATGCAGTATAATAGTATTCCATTCTGAACAAAATCTATAACATCCGTTGTGTTGAGTCATGTTACAACTGGCCACTTTAACTGTTAGCCTTTGTTTTTCTCCATGGGTAATTTGTTTTTTAGCAATATCAACATTTGCCGAAATATTTCTTTTATTATAGCTTGTTTATCTGGTTCCTTTGATTATCATGATTTATAGTCAACCAGATTGTCAGGTTCAATAAGCCAACAAGAAATGTATCAGTCACCTCCAAATTTATGTTATCATTGAGCAGCTTTATTATGAGACAATTGACCCTTCACCGAGAGTTTGATTGACAGGTGATCTGACCAATCATAAAGCCGAAACAGGAGATTAGATTGACATCAGTGGACTTTAACTTGAAAAATGGTGTGTATTGACATCTTTCGGCAGTTGAAACATCTTCTGATGTCCATTCATGTTTATTTTGTGCTATAACTAGTAAAGAGGAAGAGACGATCAGTGCATGTGCCACTTGAACTGAGGTGCTACAGTGATCTGTCATGACGGTATTTATTGTTTGAATTTCTTTGGTCCAAGATGTATTTTTCACTGCGTGAGAACATGATGTGTGGTTTGAGAGCAGTGTAGCTTGTCAGATATAGCAACAGCAAATAAAGGGGGTGGGTCTTTGTGAAGGGTCAATTGGCACATGGAACTGTTGGCCTGTAATACATCTACATGAACACAGGTAATATAATCACCATGTCCTTTTTGCAAAAAGTGTTTTGTCACCCCTTGAGTTTAAAATGTACATTTTACCTTCTCAGCTAAAGGATCCTCATCATTTCCAGTGGAGGTTTCCAGCTGAATGAATAGAATGGCGTCATGGACAGAAAGGAAGAGAATGTCTCTAGTAACCTCCTCGTCAAAGAAGGACAGGGCCTCCATTCTCCTGACCATCTGACCTGTGACACAAGGAACCTTTAGGTTATTCACCGTGTGCTAACCTGCCATTATCATGCTGGAGTTTGTAGCAATAGCTTGTTGCAACATACTGTTATAGAGTCAGGCCTTACCATCACAACCTGCGATGTAGACGCTGACCCCAATTCGTATGAATTCCTTCACCACCTGTGAAGATGGGAAATGACGAATTAGCTTCTGCTTGGTTTTTCTCCACATCATTACAAACCTTTCTTATTTGAAACACACAAGAAAATATTTTGATGACAATATGTTGAAAGTCAGTGGGGTTCAAAACAACACCGGACTCCATTGACTTTCATTGAATGGACAATGTTTTTTTTTTTTTTTAATATCATCTTTGGTGTTCTCTGGAAGACAGAAAGTCATACAGGTTTGGAAAGACATGAAGGTCACTTTCGTATTATGGATATGCATTATTGCAAAGGAAAAATGACTCCATAAAGAGCAATAAAGATAAAGCAATAAACACACCAGTTTGAGGGACTTGGCTGCTACCACGTCCAGGAATGAGACAGCAGAAAAGTCCAACACAAGGCTGTGAATATTGACCGTGGGTACTGACACACTGACAGGCAGCTCAGACGTCCAGTCTACCTGAACCTTCGCCTCTGAGTCTGACTGAGACGCCCCTTCGTCCAGCTCAGAAACCTGCTCTTTTTCAAAGGCTTGGTTTTCTACTCCCAGTGAGGCCACTGGCACCAAACCATTCTGTGAAGGACAGCACAGGAAAGACCAGAATGTGGTGTCATAAAAGGTCGGTGAACAAATTGTGTTTTTTTTTTTCTTGAAAGCATTCCAAAAAAATTCTAATGTTTGTGATTTACAGATACTTTGACAAGAATCTGTTGTGCACAACGTACTTCTGTAACTTGTAGTTTTCCTTTTTTAATGAGTTTGTGAATCTTCTTCAAAGCTTTATTTCTTTTCTTGAACACCCGCACTGCATCAAACCCCACCTGTAAGAATTAATAAGCACACCATGTTGTTGTTGTTGTTTTTTTCTCTCAAATCAAATCATATAGTTTATATTTTCAGAATTACAGTAAAGTAAACTCACCTCTTCTCTCAGCTTCTCTTTGAAATAATCAATATTTGCAAAGTAAATGGGTGAGTTGCACTTGAAGATCTTTATTCCAGGAACTTCATCAATCTGAAAGATTTGGGAAATATGTTAGTTTAAAACATGTATAATGTTTATATATAAAGTATGTCATCATGTTGTTGCACGTTACTGATTATTGACAATATGAAAATGTGTATCTTACATTTTTGTAGTCCTTCATGTTTTGGTAGATATCAGTATTAGGGACATTTCCAAGAGTGGCACAAGAAGGGCTAAACGAAATAAGAGTTTAATCTTCAAATAAATGTCTTTAAAAACAAAATTCACCACAATTGATTTTTCACACATTCATTTGCATACATTTACATTGTCTAATTTGTATTTAATAGTGCTTATTCTTTTTATACTACTTGGAATAAAATTTAATAACATGTTAAATGTGATTAATATGTGTTTAACATTAATATTATACGCTTATTATCGACAATATGTACACTCATCGTTTGAGCTATATCATAAACATCAAGCTGCACTAATTAACATTTCTCAACAAATATACCAAACCCCTACTAAAAAAAAAAAAAAAAAAAATTTGCTTCACGTCAAGTATTTACCAGTTTTGTGTACTTTACACTCAAAATCTTTACAACTGTGCTACTTACAATTGTGTTCTGACCACCACTGTGCCCATCTCAAATACCAGACCAGCCAGCAGACCCACATCTAGACCCAGCAAAATGGATGCCAGGCACGTAGCTATCCAGATGAGCTACAGAAGTATAAGGATTCATATGCACTCACGTCAAATGAGTGTATCGAATTTTTATACAAATAAACTGATCCACAAGATTCAATTTGCTTGAGGTAATCAGAAAACTAACAGAACACTAATTAATGTTATAATGACCTCAAAAATGGATTGTTTTACAGAAACTTGTTATACTTGTACACAGTCTTTCATATCTGATGTTTCAAAAAGCTTGTCTCATTTTCTGACTATTTTTCTGCCAATCTCATTCTGTTCATTTATCAGTCTTGTGATGTTACTTACACAGTCTATTCTGTTCTGTCTCCAGAGTACAGGCACTTCTGAGATCTGCATGAACATGCCCTTCAGGTTGGCTATAACAATGCCAGCCAGCACTGACTGTGGGACAGAGAGGGGTGACATCATGAGTTGCCTGAAGAATATTGCAAGCATTTGAATTTTTGATAGTAAACATTAGGCTCCTTCACCACACCTTCTGCAAAGGCTGAAGAAATGGCCCAAGGGCCAAAATTACTATCATCACCATCAGAGCTGAGATAATACCAGCAACCTACAATAGTGAAAGGAGGGAACAGTTAATTTAGGGAGTATTGCATTTACACACACACACACACTTGTAAAAGTGCTGGAGTTAGAGCATGTGCATTTTACCTGACTCTTTCCCCCTGTGCTTTCCTGTACTGCTGTCCGTGACAATGCAGTGCTGGCCACAAAGCTTGAGAAACATCCTCCAAAAATATTGCTGACGCCAAAAGCTATCAGCTCCTAATGGGAATAGAAGTGTAGTAGACCAGATCAGGCAGTTTATAATCATTCTGTATCCATTAATCACCAGAAATGCAGTAATTACTCTTTATGGTATCTACTAAACAAATAAAAAAAATTATTTGAATACCAATAACAAAAAAGTATGAAAATAAATTACAGTGCTAACAAAACAAATGTAGCTGTGTCCTAAAGCTCTATGCTGCTCTGCTGGGTTTAGAAATGATATCAGCTGCTGCTGATTTCTGTTTTGGCAGGTGAAAGTGGCCTTTTAAAGTATCAATTAAACACCAGCAATTCACTTTTTGGTTTCCACTGAACAAAAATGTAAGATTTAAAAACCAATCACAAATCAGTATGCAAATATATTTTAATCTGACCCCTTATCTGAATCTTTACGTATTTGTTTTGTTTACAGTGCTCACAAAATGAAGCAAAACAAAGCAAAAAATGAAAAGGCAATGTAAAACGAAGCAAAAACATGAAACGTGAAACGAAACAAGAAATTAAACAAAATGAGAAACTTAACAAAAAAAATAAAACAAAGAAAATTAAACAAATGTAGCTGTCCCCTAAAACTGTTGTTTAAGTGCTAACAAAATTAAACAAAACAAAGTGAAACGCAAAAACAAAAAGTGAAACAAAACACGAAACAAAATGTTAAATGAAATGAGAAATTAAACAAAATGAAACAAATGTAGCTAAAAGGCCAATCACAAATCAGTATGCAAATACATCTTGAACAAAACCCAAACCAGAATCTTTAAGGATTTGATTTGTTAACAAAAGAAAACAAAAATAAATAAACACTGTAGCTTTGCCCTGAAGCTCTATGCTGCACTACCTAGTTTAGAAAAGGTATCAGCTGCTTTAGCAAACTCAAATTTGGTATGTTCTGGCAGGTCAACATGACCTTAAAAGGCCAGCTAGTTCTTTCTGGGTCTCCCTCAAGTTACTGTAATTTTTTCATTTGTGTGCTGATTTTTTCATAGAGTGCTGATCTGCCCCTTATTATACTTGAAAAATACTTCACACTAAAACAGACACCCTTGCTTTTTTCTTCCCTCAGTACTTGTTAATAGCACCCACATTTCTTGCAAGAAACTGACTAAAGCTGTAGTTCTCAGCTGGTTTTGCCACCTAAAAAGCACAAAATAAATTGTTTTCAGCACAAACCATTTAACTATGCTCATTTAGCCATTGGACGGAAGCATAATTGCAGTGTCAGACACATTCACGCAGTATTTTTGTATACCTGGTTGCCGTCGACTGTGTAATCATGTTTTGCTGCGTAGACTTTGGCCACTGAGACTGCTACTGCATAACCAACCACTGCTGTGGAAAAACTAGAGCCCAAAATCTTCCCAATAAGTGCTATATTTGGTATTTGTGGGGGTGCAAACCTGTGGAAACACAAGAGGACATATTGTTTTACTAAAGATTCACATAAAAGTTTTGTACACTACTTGTCCTGTGAGTGTTTTATGCTGTTGTCTCTAATGTAGTATGCTGATATTGTTTTTAACATGTTAACACTGTTTTATGTTATTAGGGCACAAGGATTTTGAACTGTCTGTCAGTGTCATTGTTGTAAAGATAACATTACTGCAGAAAATCATTACAGGGACAATAATAATAGTATGTCAATATAAAGTGACTGAATGTACACCCAGCCCTCATCAGGAAGCAGGAAATGCCACAGGAAGTACTCTTACCCCCTGGGGAGGCTGTGGATAATGCTGGCGCCATACTGAGAGTTTAGGTCCATCACATGAGAGACTGCAGAAGCTATCACTGTCTGACAGTTCGAAAGAGTGAAAGGTAATGACAGTCAATATTTAAATCATGTCCGTATCAGAGCCCTACAGGCATACCATAGTTTGTTTTTATGGGAGAATTGTAGGAGAACTGTACATACCACAATCACTTCTATGGGAATTGGCACTGGGATTTTATGTTGAAATTTTGTGTTGATCTCTTTCACAGCCATAACAATGAAGATTGTTAGTAATCCAGCAATCAGGTCCGCAATGTTCGTTTGGTTGATGTTCCTAATTACATCAATGATGGTCTAGATGTGGAAAAGATAAATGAAGAATAATATAAATAGGAATATAAAAATTTATAATATATGAAATGTAAAGTGTATTTATAATTATATTTATAAAATATATAAATACAAAAAGTACATTTTAAATAAAAATATTATAAATTATATTATTTGAGCCCCCCCCCCCATTTTTTACTAGCGGTCTCATCCTATAAAGTAGGGTCCAACATTTTGAGAACACTAGTCAAATTATTAAAAGACACACACACACACACACACACACGCACACACATTACAATATACAGTAAGTTCTTGAGTCTGAGATGAAAAATATCATAGATTGTAAAGATATTAATGATTTAAGAGACTCACATAAGCAAAGGCGAAGCATCCATTATGGTTGTGTATAGGAACAGACAGGATGGTTTTAATCTGAGATATGAAGACATGAAAGGCAGCAGCAGTGGTGAAGCCACCTACCAGTGGGTCTGAGAGATACCTGACTAGAAAGCCCACCTGCATCAGCCCCATAGCCACCTGAGATTAAGTCAAACTAATTTGAAATGCTGCAATGCACTGCTGATTGACATAAAAAAAAATATTCATTTTTTTTTTACATAAAATACTACAAATTTCAAAATGTATAACTTCTTTGTTTTATCTTTACCACAGGTTTTAATTGTGAATGTTGTGACTTTACCTGGAATAATCCAACCAACATCGTCATGGTACAAGCCACCATGATTCTCTGGGCCTCTCTTGCCTCTACATCAGCCTCCATTAACCTTTCATCGGTCACTGTCTCATTCACACCTGTGATGTTCGCTGGATGCAGAAAGTGTTCATCAGGAGCTAAGGTCAAAACTACAGAGCCCACCATCAGACAGGTGACAGGGAATGGACCTAAATGAAATATAGAGATGAATAAGAGAATGACAAGAAAGCGTTGCACATTTATTCAGTATTTATTTAGACATTTTCTATTTGCATAAAATAATTGCACGGATCGCTATACTTGTATGCAATACATAGAATACTGTATCCATTATGATTAAACTCAAAGTAATATTATCATTTTCTTGAGTCATTATTTGTATTTAATTGCATTTTAAACAATCAAAATTGGATTAAATAACAAAATAACCATATGCAAGATAATAACTGTATCCCATTTTTACAGAATAAAACATGTATTTACTGTTATACACTGATACTGTTTAATATAAAATAGTAAGAAGTATGCATGCAGTAGATATTTTTTAAAGGGTTGCTTAATTGATACCACTAGAAAGTTATTTATTTATAAAGCCATAGACCTACCCACAGAGATGTGTCTGGATGTGCCCAGCACAAAGTATGTAAGAATAGGAAAAAACGCAGAGTAGAGTCCATAGACTGGTGCTACAGAGGCCAGCAGTGCATAAGCTACACCTGTGCAACAAATTCAAATAATGACATTGAAATGGCATCATGCTGATACTAAACTGGGGTTTTGTTCGCAGATTGCATCCTACCTTGTAAACAGCATACTAGTCCAGTGGTTACCCCAGAAACGACATCACTGGGTAACCATTGCTTGACTGGGTATTTAGGAAGCCAATCCAGGATTGGCAGAAGCCCCTTTATCTTCTGAACAGCCCATTTATCAGTGCATCTATGGAGAATTAATTTTATATGAATGAATATGAAGATGAAAACACTCTATGATATGACATCGAGTTCTTCTCATTTACTCACCCGCAGGCTCTGCTCAGCTGTTCTCGTAAACTCTGGACCTCTTGGGCTTGTCTCTCATGAACCTGGTCAAAGACCCGGTTTGAGTAGATACGTCGTGACACGTGGTAATCATTTTCATGAAAACACTCATCCATCGTATAGTCTAATTTGTTTGTCTGTGAAATCTGCTTGGGTTGGATCTCCACCGATAGAAAAAGAAAAGAAAAGCAGATCGATTACATTTCAGATTAATTTCAATTTGGTACTGCCAATGAAAATTTAAGTACACATCATGTTATACATAAATCAGTCTGGTTGTAAATTTTCTACCTGCTGTCAATGTTTCATTTTCTTTCTCTCTATTTCTAGGATGGCTAGTCCAGATTAGCGAACACGTAGAGGGTCTCGCCTCCCCTGTGTCAGAACAATCTGATCGAACAGACCAAAAGAGCCCTTCTCCCTTTCTCTGGCAGTACCTCCCTGTTCAATAGACCAGCTCTTCCAGGTCTGCACTAAGATCACTGAACCCATTGACATCAGAAACCCTTCCAAAAGTTGGGAGGGGATCCAATCTCCCTCTCTGAATAAGGAGGTTTGTGTCTACCACACATTTGAGAACCATACGTACAAACACAATGGAAAACCTTATCCTGAAACCACTTTTTCTATATCAGATGACACTGATGTTAAATGAAATCCTGCATTTATTCAAGTGCATTTGAGTTTATACTAAAATACTCATTGGTATGAGTTGATTATGAAGTCTTACCTGTTAGGTTTTGAGTTTGGCAGAGTGAAATTCCACAAGAATAGGGTGCATCCATGCCAGACGTCCACTTAAAGGCACATTTTGTCGATGTCTATGAAGTTGGACTCTCTTAATGGGGCCAGCATCCCTCTCTTTTGTATTTATAAGCAGCGTTGGGATGTGGGAGGTGTATCAGTGTTAAGCACCAACAGGAAGCATGAGGGAATTACATCAGAGGCCCACAGCATGCTTCCTGCCAAGGGTGACTGTCCCTCCCAATCTTGTTGGAAAGCGTGTGTGTCTGTTTGGGATAGAAAGGGAGTGAGGAGGGCCTGTGATGTGTCAAAGGTGGGCTGTGTTGTATGTATGTACATGTTGATCAGTGCAGGTGTGACTGAACACTCAAGAAAGAATGATATGATATACGCACGACACTATCTGACCTTCTTAGTACAGATTGTCTAGATATGGCCAGATTTCTCCTCAGAACATGAGCCAGCTCTTGAATACATAGTGTCTGACGGTCTGTTGATAAGCCAGAATTGAGTCAGGTTCATCATTTGTCTGGAACATCAGGCTCTTTTTGGCATAGTAGCTCTTTTTTAATTTCTTCTAAGTACACTTGTGACGTAATGACGATTACAACAAAGAATTTATATCTAATTTTTGAAAATACTGAAAGGTAATGTTGAAGCCTTTACAATTGAAGTGATTAGGGCCAATCTCTGGAAAATGTAAAACTGGAAATATGAAGCTTATAATTTTATAACAGCACTTCTTTAGTTATTCTTTAAAAACTTGTGAGTATTTGAGCTAAAACATTTAAATCATACAGTTTACATTATTATTATAATTTTTTTTTTACAGCATTGCATTTCATGGTGACAAAGTTATACAATTAAAAATAAATGAAATAAGCTTCTACACAGAGTTATTTTAGTTTGTTTATTTGTTTGTATGTTTTCCACCTCACTAAAATCATTTTAACATGTATATTCTTTACGTATATTTTTAACTATACTATAAGAACAGTAAGTATTTTAACGTTTGTGGATTCACTTCATTTTCAGTATCTCACTGTAACCGAGATTTATGCCTTTTTATAACAAAAAGGAGGAAGTGGAATATAATTTTGTGCCACAAATGCTGTAGAATGAGCTGAATTTATACTCTGTCTGAGGTTTGTGTATTATATAATACAATTATATTATATCATAATGCTTATTTTATACTATATATATATATATATATATATATATATATATATATATTTTTTTTTTTTTTTTTTTTTTTTTTTTTTAATGTGACATTTGGCAGTATAGCATTACAGTTCAAGGACTGTTGTAACTTACGTCACCTGATGTTATAACACTGGCATTATTTATTCTTCCACATTACTTGTGGTCTAAACTAAGGTTTAAGAACAACAGCAGTAACTGTCTCCTCCCAGCGGGTGCATTTAACTCAGTACTCAGGTTGACATTTGGCATTATAACATTATAGTTCAAGGACTGTTGCATCTGATGTCACCTGATGGTATTACTTTAGACTTGGAGGAAGTTTCTGAACTATAGTGTGGCATTTCATTTTTACACGTCTTCTCACACATTAGTTTCCTCTTATATACTTTCTCAAGATAGTCTTGAGTTAGAAAAACTCAGAGGTGAACTAATAACTTGTTTCAAGTATATTATTATTTAGACGGACTTGAAAACTTTCCCTCTAGTAGTCTTTTAATTTACTTTTGCTGGTTTATCATGTTACCATGAGTCAAGAACAGTATGAATATTTATAAATTAAGATAACTAAGCCAATATTACAGAGTACAGTTTCCCTGACTTCTTAAAGTAGCTTTGTAAGACTGAACAAACATGCAGTACAAGCAGATTCACTCCCACCTGAGCTGCATGAGTGAACCTTGACCAGAGATAGAAGTGCTTCCACTCATTACTTTCACACCTACAGAACACTTAACCTCACTTCGTTAACCTCACTCACATGCTGCCCTATGCACTGCAAATAAAATAAAATAACACAAGTTACTCATATCACATTTTTTCACTCAGTTTTGATTTTCACGAAGCTATAGAAAAATAATAGCCTAAATAATTGCATAGTTTTACTTGCATAATTTTACTGTGATTGCAGATTCGTACATTCCGTTGTGATAAAATGTTCCGGTTCTTTCCTCTACTAAACTGCTCATCCAGGTAAAATAATTTGTATGTTCTGTATCTTTATCATAATTTATAGCCGTTACCAATTAATAGAATTGTATTACGCTCATCGAAGTTGTAATTTAATTGCCTTCTAAACAAAAGACTACTTAGTTAATAAGAATTGAGAAGTGTTGTTGATTGTGGTTATTCAGTTTAGAACCTCAATGACTCCTTGCCACGTAATAACATTATTCATTCTTCCACATTATTTACGTTCTAAAACGAGGTTTTACGTTCTCCAGCACTATCCCCTCCCAGCTGGTCTATTTTAATCGGTACTCAGGTTGTGTCTTATAATTTAGCGAACTGCCTACCTAGACATCATTTTGGATATCATAGACGCGTTTCTGGCCTCGGTGAAGCTCTACTTGGAACGCATTTAGGATGCGAAATATGCTGCATGCGCCTGTGTTATCCACGATGCTGGCTAGTTAGGCAGCTCGCAGGGTTTTTAGTCACAGCCAGCGTCTCAGTTCCGCAATTTAAAGCGGTATCTGTCTCAGAATGTAAGCAGGATGTGTCATTACTGGCGTTATGGATCTACAAAGCGAGCTGCTGAAGTCCATCTGGTACGCGTTCACGTCTCTGGATGTAGAGCAGAGCGGGAAAGTGTCCAAGTCGCAACTAAAGGTCAGACCACCTGTGTATCTTTGACTTGACGTGTTTCAGTGTGTTGAAGCGTCGTTTTCTTAAACTCTATATACAATACATTGTTTACTTTTGTATTTTGTATGTACAGTGTAATAATGTTTTCTACATTCTTGTTAGGTAAATGGGGTATTTTATTATCATGGGATTGATACTGTTGCAAAGAAAGGAGCAAAAGTCCAAATAGTCATGCCTTATCAAACGCACACACATACTGTACACACACGTTGTCACGTTATCTAAATGGGGACATTCCTTAGATATATAAGTTATATATTGTTTTCATACTGAACTAGTTAGAAAATACTATAACATAACCCTGAATCACACCCTAACCCTAAGGGAAACAAAATACAGTATTTCTATAATTAAAATAAAGACTTGTTATGTCAGATTTACAGATTTAGCTCACTTTTGGTAGTTGAAATAGGGTTGAGTAAGTACACACACACCCTGACGCAGTAATACATGATCTCAGATAGTCTTAAAGCTTATTTCTTTGTGCCATTTGTTTTTAATGGATATTGATGGGGGAATTTAATAGCATAACTGGTTGGTGAGTTTTAAAATAAATATCAAAAGACACATTCAGTATGCTGACAGCTTTGACAGTCTTTCTCGTGTTTAAACATGTCCCAGTTCAGCCCTTTTCTTAAAATTTCAGCATCGACAGACACTCGTCCAGACTTGTTAGATCTTACACAAAGCATTTTTGCAATTGCCTGCAATTTTTTGTGTGTAAAAACTCTTATTACACATGATAAAAAGTCATTCAGCTTATCTTATGTCACATGATGTCAGCACAATGTCCGTTTAAAATATCTTTTAAATCCTATTTTTCACAGCTGAAGAGTGACTAAATGCTAGAAAGTCTGCCTCAGCTAACTTTACTTTTCTCTGCCATTTTTGCTATTACTTCTATATCCAACAGGTTTCTTGGTGATTTTTAGTGGATGTCAGTTCCCCTCCAGTATACACAGATATCCTAGCATAGTAACCACAAATTAACATTGAATATACATACAGTGGCATGCAGAAGTTTAGGAACCCCTTGCAGAATCTTTGAAAATGTGAATAATTTTCAAAAAATAAGAGAGATCATACTAAATGCATGTTTTTTTTTTTATTTAGTACTGTCCTGAGTAAGATACTTTACATAAAAGATGTGTGCATATAGTCCACAAGACAAAAAAAAAATGCTGAAATTATTAAAATAACCCCATTCAAAAGTTTGGGAACCCTTGGTTCTTAAAACTGTGTGCTGTTACCTGTATGATCCACGACTGTCTTTCTGTTTTGTGATGGTTGTGCATGAGTTCCTTGTTTGTTCTGAACAGTTAAACTGAGAACTGTTCTTCAGAAAAATCTTTAAGGTCCTCCAGATTCTTCAGTTTTCCAGCATCTTTGCATATTTGAACCCGTGACAGTGACTGTATGATTTTGAGATCCATTTTTTTTTACACTGAGGACAATTGAGGGACTCAAACACAACTATTAAAAAAGGTTCAAACGTTCATCGTGTTCAAAAGTTTTCACCCCCTAACTCTTAATGCGTCGTGTTTCCTTCTGGAGCATCAGTGAATGTTTGAATATTTTTTAATAGTTGTGTTTGAGTGCCTCAATTGTCCTCAGTGTGAAAACTTTTGAATGGGGTTATTTTAATAATTTCAGCAACTTTTTTGTGTTGTGGACTAAATGTAATCCTCTTTTATGTACAATATCTTACTCAGAACAGTACTAAATAAAAAATAGCATGCATTTAGTATGATCTCTCTTATGTTGCTAAAATTATTCACATTTTCACAGATTCTTCAAGGGTTTCCCAAACTTTTGCATGCCTCTGTATGTTCTACGAATGTTTGACCAGAAAGTGTTTTTGACTTACAGTATTAGTCAAATTGTTGTATCATTTACAAACATTTTTCCTAAAATATTTAGCTTTAGTGTAAATATATGCTTATGCTGTCTTCAATATAAATGCCATTTGGTCTGATGTTTTGTTATTGATTTTTTTTTTTTTAAGTGTGTACCGTCTTTTTGCGGTCACTTTAAGATAACTGATAGCTCAGTTATATCTAACACACTAGGCTGCTTTCTGACCTCTTGTGTGCATTCTTGATTATCTGTCATTGTGGCTACCAAGATATAAAACACAACACATATGTGTTTCTCCACTAGGTTCTCTCACACAATCTCTATACGGCGCTGAATATTCCTCATGATCCTGTGGCGTTAGAGGAACACTTCAAGGACAATAATAATGGGCCAGTATCCAACCAGGGCTACATGCCCTACCTTAACAAATACATCCTGGCAAAGGTCTGGTAACTCTCTGTCATCATTTAATATTATATTATCTACAAGTACAGTTATATAGTTAAGATTTAAAGTACACTACAAGTGGATATTCAATATCATTAAGCACACTTCTTTTTCATTGTTGTTCCAAATCCATATGATGACTCTCTTTCTGCCATGAAACACAAACTGAGAATGTTAGAAGAATGTTATAGTTGCTCTTTTCCAAGCAATTATTATGAATTGAGCTTTCATACATCAAATATTATGCAAACACTCCCTTAAAGTAAAGTGTGTGTGTGTATATATATATATATATATATATGTATGTATGTATGTATATGTATATATTTCTGCTTTTGTTTTCCATGCAAAGCCATAGACTGAAACAGTGTTAGGCAATGCTTTCTTGGCTGTTGATAGTGTTTTTTTAATTTACAGGCCACAGAGGGGACGTTCAGTAAGGAAACCTTTGATGAGCTGTGCTGGACGTTGACATCAAAGAAGAATTGCAAACCCACCATTCAACAGGGCCTGTGTTCACATAAAGACTGCTTCAAACTCTTCTGTCTGTTCAACCTGCTGTCTGAAGACTGTTATCCATTAGTCATCATTCAGCCGGAGGTGAGTGAGAGAGAGAGAGAGAGAGAGAGGCAGCTGCAGAGATAAGACATGGTTGCAAAAAAGCATAGCTGAAATGATGCAAAATAACCAGACTCTGGCTGAAATAAACAAAAATATTAATATGTATATCTCCTAAAAAATATGTATATAAGGGTAAACAATGTCAGACTAAAGCATTCAGGGACTGGACACCATCTAATGCTGGTTAGTCTTCCACACTGTTGGACAGAGTCCACACTAATAAGTTCAGTCTGTTCTTCATTTTGTGAACAAAAGCCGTTTTATGATGCTTACGTGAGAGTTGACACATAAAGCAAAACTGTAAATGTGAGAATCTAGAACTTGGTTATTCAAACCAACAAACTTCAAGTGGTCTGAAGCTATAGTATGGTGTTGCTTTTTTGTTTTAAGGAAGGAAGTGACACGAGGAATGGAACTTCATATAGTGAAAGTGGGCTGATTTCCTGATGATAACACTTGTCAAAAGTACTTTTTTTTTTTTTTAATCAAGTAACCAAATCTAAGATGTTGTAACTTGCATTTCTTGTTTTTTGTATTTTCATCTCACCCCCATTTGGTTTTCTTCAACCTATAACAAATGAAACCCTCTGAAAACAAATGTTATGATCACTTTGTATGGCTGAGTCTCGTGATAAATCTTTAGTAATAAGTAAGATAAAATTGAATTACATTTTATTTTAATTCATTGTATTTTAAATGTCAAATATATTTTATTTTACTAAAATAAAGAAACAAAATATAGTTGATTAAATTAAATTGTGTTTTATTTATTACTCCCACACTATATGCCAATTGTATTTTATTTTATTTGTGAGAGTAATCTTATTTTCATGATTATAATAATAATAATGATAATAATAATAATATTTATTTTGTGAGATTCGGCAGTAAGTATCTTAAAATAGATTTTTGATTCAAACATTTTACCACTGCACTTGCTCTAACAGCTCATATGTTGCAGACCCTAATGTGCCAACCCAAACTAACGAATGCTCTTTTGCCTCTGTTAATTTAGTTAGAGTACCTGCTGAAGAAAATCTCCAGTGCAATGAGCGTGGAGTGGAACGGGACGTTACTGGAGGAACTTTTGTCCCAGAATGCAGCTCTTCAGGACGGCATGTCAGTGTGGGAATTCCTGGAGCATTTGAGTGCTGGCCAGCTTTTGCATGTTGAGAGTAAGGAGGCCTTCAGTCTCGCCGTGGACGATGTATTCATGGAGATGTACCACAACATTATCAAGAAGGTGACTGATGCTTTATGTGAAGTGCACTAGGTTGATGCTGTATTATGTGATACCTCATGGGGGAATCCTAGTAAATGAATACAAATAATCTACAACTCAACATATTACTAACACTTGACATCGGCCTAATGTTTGATTCTTAGCAGAATAGTCCTTCCTGCATTGTGTAAGAGATGGCATGTCATTGGCATAAGCATTTACAATGTTTTTAGTCCCATCCTATCTGTTTCATGTTTGATTTATCCATCAGGGCTACCTGTTAAAGAAGGGGCATGTTCGCAGGAACTGGCAAGAACGTTGGTTTGTTTTGAAGCCCAGTAGTGTGATATACTATGTCAACGAGGACCTGAAGGAAAAGAAAGGAGAGATCCTGCTGGAGGAGGGCAGTGTGGTGGAGGTTGATAACTCTATTCCTCCGTAAAATAGAAATCATCAATGCATTAGGCCTCATAATGTTCTTATTTCTCATCATTACACTCAGAATCTACCCGATAAAGAAGGGCGACGCTGCCTGTTCTGTGTGAAGACTCCCATCAGGACCTATGAGATGAGTGCTTCAAACGTGAAGCAGAGAGTAGACTGGGTACAAGGTAAGTACCACTGCTACTTTCTGGTCAAAGTGTCCTAGTTTCTTGACGCCTGTTTTATAGCCATGCAGACAGCACTGAGATTGAGGGCAGAGGGGAAGAGCTCTCTCCATCAGGAGCTGAAACTGAGCAGACGCAAGCAGAGAGAAGCCTTTCAGAGAAGCCATAGCAACCAGAGTAGCCACAGTGAGCCCATTGCAGCTGATGCGCTGCAGCACTCTGATCCAGAGCAGCAGGGGGAGACGGAGAGCTTGGAGCAACACATCGAAAGCATCATTCAGGTATCTGATGGGGAACTGGGCAAAAGGGAACTCTTTGAAATGGCATGCTACTATACTGTATCTACAGCATACAGTTTGTTTACTGTACACATTATGTAAATTTTGATCTGCCTACAGTACCCAAAATGTGCAGTATATAATAGAGCAGTGGTTTTCAACCAGGGGCCTCAGCAAACTTCTAAGCGGGCTGAAGGTTGACTAATGCAAGTATTTAAATTAAAACATTACATAAAAAAAAAGTGATCTGTAAAAACGTTTGAAAACAAGCAGCCTTGTCAAAATGACAGCAGATTTTCCTAACTATTCTGTTTCATTAAAATGTGTTGTCACACTACAGTACATCCGCTTCTTAAAACACTTTTTTTTTTTTTACACATTCACGCACTTGCATTACTATGACAAATTAATTGACTGAAAACAGCACTTTGAATAAAGCAGTTGCATGACATTTTGTGATGTATTAAAGGGGATAGTGGATAAAATTGACTTTTTTTTTTTTTGCATTTAGTTAGGTTTCTAGGGTGTCTGCCAGCTCCAGAAACCTGAAAAGAAACCACGCTGCCAATTTGTTTTGGGACGTCTGAGTCAGAAACTGTCATCCAGTGAGCTGTTTCAATTTGCAGCTGGTTTCTATGTAGATAGCTAGCAATTTGAATAAGACCACCTCCGAGCCATGTACGGATATATTCATGTCTCGTTTGTCTTCTGCAAAACAGTGCATGCAAATTAGGTATGGAAATGACAAATTTTGAGTTTTTATATGGGATATGAGCATTGTGCTACTTTGAGCCCAACCCGAATATATGCTTTTAACTTCAAGAGATTGTAATACAAAATAGGATCAAAATACAAAACCATATTCATAACTAAATAGCAGTCTCTAAATAAACATGCCACATCATAAAACATGGCCATGCTACTGTTTTTATATGTTTGAAGTTATGTGTTCTGTTTCACATATTATTTTTAAAAAGTAGTTGGTAGTATAAGGTATGTACTGTGCAGCATTCAGAAAAAGTTTCATTCCAAACTTAGCTTGTGTTATTCTGTTTTTAAAAAATTCTGAGCATGTGTTTTTGTTTGTCCCCCAGAAACAGAGGGAGGTGGAAGCAAAGCGTAAAGAGGAAGAGAAACAGGAGCGAGAGAAACAGCAGGCAATACAGAGAGATCTGGAGAGACAGCTTGAAGAAGCTAAAGAGGTAAGACAGAGAGAAAAGTTTTTCTTTATTTACTGTTCTATTTCACACTACACCTGCTTAAACACATTTTAACACATTAATGCAACTTGCATTACTGTGACAAATCCATTTACTTAAAACAGCATTTTAGTTCTTTGACAAAGCAGTTATGAGCCGAGTAGCCAAGTATCCATTACCCTTCAAATTGTACAAATTGCGATTTGAAAAAATAACACAAAATAATTTTAACACGTCAATTTTAGCAAAACCTCCCATATATGGCATAAACGTTTTTATGCTCGCATGAGGTGTAGTGAGTGATATTGTAGTGTTAGAGCATTAGAAACAATATTGATTAAGTTGCTAATTATGTAGGCCAAAGAGAAGCTGACGGCTACATTGACTGAGATGGAGAAGGAGGTAAAGCAGCAGAAGAAAAGGATCCATGAATTAGAGCTCACACAGGTTAAACTGGAGGAGGCACTCAATGCTCAGATTCACGCCCGTTTAGAAGAAGACACAATCCGTCACGAACTGGAGAGGTACAGCAAACTTCATATTATTTCATTTTTCATACCTTTGCCAACTCAAAAAGGGCACTCTCGTTCCTTTCGTTATACTTAACAGGCAACTTGCAGAGGAGCAGAAGAAGCTTGCAGAGCTTCTCCTCCATCAGAGTCAGCTGGAAACTCTTGCTGTGAGCAGTCAGGAGGACTGCTCCACCATCAGTCAGCAAACTGAAGAGAGCAGTCAGCACAACACAGAGGTGAGACAGATAAAGAGAGGAAAGAGAGATGGGCTTTATAGGGTTGGTTAAATAAAAAATAAACATTTGGTTTTTATTGCTGTTGATATTATATTAGCAAATGCATTCATAATTTACAGTATTTCACATGATCCTTTTCATTGCCTCTCTGACTCTTCGATTTAAAGCAGTAAATCAAAGGTCATTACTGTCAGAGAGCTGCTTGAACTCAACAACCCTCTCTATCAGGTTAAAAAAAGATGATTATCATCAACACTGTCATAACAGACAGCTTCATTCACTCCTTCAAGTGGACTACATTAGTAGAGTAAAGCAAGGAATACTGAATAAGGTGTCATTTGCAATACAACCTCCGTCTAAATTATGTTGAGTTAGCGTAACTGCCATGCTAATGAAAATAATCAAGAAGCTGTTCTTTTTCAACCGACTGACTGATTTCTGGCTAATTTTAATGGTTATATTTGGACACAAACAAACAAAATGTGTCCATCAAGCACTGTTAGAAGGATAATCTGGGTTTAGAACAAGCTGAATGATAAGTCCAAGCAAAAATACAACATTTGTCATTATATACTAGGAGAATGATTTAAAAAAAAAAAAAACACTTTTGCCCTTGGCTCTGACCCTCCTTGTATTTCAAAATGTTTGAAGTTTTTGAAAGTCTCTTATCTTCACCAAAACTGCATTTACATGATCTAAAGTACAGTACAGTAGAAGAACAGTACAGTAAAGATATTACAGTACAATTCTATTTTCATATGTTTTATAATGTAGTTTATTCCTGTGATTACAAAGCTGAATTTTCAGAAGTTCACATGGTTGGTGCTCAAGAAACATTAGTTATTATTATAACTGTTGAAAACAGTTGTGCTGCTAATATTTTTGTGAAACTGTAATCATTTAATTAAATAAAAAAAGCATTTATTATTATTTTTTTGTAATATTAGGTCTTTGCCATCACTGATGATCAATTTAATACGTCCTTGCTAAATTTTTGATTTATTTTTGACTTACTGACCCAAATATTTTGAACAGTGTCATAACACTGTATCACATCACAACAAGTTTGAAAATGGAGAAGTGTGAATGAGATATGGACCAAAGGTTTACTTTTGGGTGAGTTATTTCTTTAAAAGACATTTTTGCTACTGTATCTTTAAGATTCCTTCATGTAAATTATTTTTTTTATAATTGACTGAAGTCCATGTGCCTGCGTAGTTCACTCAATCGTTAACATTTAGGGCAAGCATTGCTTAGCTGGACCGACCCTGTTCTAATTACTTGTTTAATAGTTCATTAACCAACGCCTTTTATTGTAAAAGGAGGTACCTGTCCATGAATCGACTTCCACTGTGACACCACCCAACATCCAGCAACCAGAGGAGAATCAGTCTACTACCACTCAGATGCTGAAACACTGGACAATTCAGCTTAACCGCCTCATGAAGCCTATCACACCAGGAGGTAAGCTGCAGTGTCAGTCACAGACTGTTTATGGCACAGCTGTCACCTGAATGTGAATATAAACAGCTGTTTTTTTTGTTCCTGCTCATTTACAGACAAAGTTGAGCATCTGCCCGTAAAGCCCACCTGCCCCAGACAAGGCCAGGCCCTCACCAGCAGAGAGTTCATTGCTAAGGTTCAAACTGGCATCAGCCCAGAAAAAGGAAATGCTCCCAACCCAACAGCAACACAAGAAGAGGAAGAACAGGGTTCCTAAATCTGTATAGCTGTAATAGATTAGATTATAAATGTTTTGTACAGCTGGTTTGCCCTGTGTTTTTAAGTTAGGCTGCAGGTCGAAGTCTTATTTTATTATTTATGTTCATAGCAATCAGCTTTTTATTATATAATATGCACAAAAAATGAATACTAAAAATAGATTCAGGAAGCATTGATTTGTTTGATGGCAGGAGTCAAACAGATGCTTTAACTCTTTAAATAAGTGGTTCTCCATGTCAATTTTCCCTATTGGCAAATAAAATATTTAAAGGCCCATCAAGATATGTTTGCTATAATAAAGACTTTTTTGTATACAGAAACTAGGAATGGCAATGTATTAATATTAAAGTCTTATCATTCATTATCTGAATGTTTTCCAGCATTTACATTACAAATGAATTAACATGACTTTTATAGTCATTTGTGTGTGTGTGTGTGTTTTACCTACTAATATCAATTTCTCACCCAATCAAATAATTAGAACATGGGATAACCATTTGGTCAAAGTCAACTTCAAGTTGAGGCAACAAATTAAATAAAAAAAATATGATGTCAGGTTACATTTTGATCATTAGTTGTTTTAGCTTATTTTAATATATTTTTTGTCTTGTTTCAAATCATTTTAGTTCATCTCAGAAGTGTGCTCGGGCCTCCAGGTCATAATATACTGGATATCTGTTCATTCTGTTTTTGTTCTGATGTTTAATTCGTTGTTTGGTCAGTAGAGGGGGTGCATGATCTGGGCTGCAGTTTCACCAAGCCTAAAACCAACCACACATACTCTAGATCTACTTTTTCAGCACTTTCCTGCCCCCAGTCCTATAGATCAGGATAAAGTCATTCTGAGAATCCAATCAACGTACTTTTTATTTTACTAATCATATTTTTAACTTGACTGACCAAGTCAAAACAATTAGGACACCCCCATTTTGTGCTAAAAAGTGCAAGGAATCATGAAATCTATTTATAGATCCATGGAGACCAGCAAGAAAGTACAGTTGAGTTTGTGGCTTTGAGGCTTCTGTTGAGAATGAATTATGGTTCTCTCTGTTAGTTTTGGGTGGTCATCAACAGACTGACTGTAAATGATCTTTGTAAAAAAAAAAAAAAAAACGTGGCCGTGATTTTTCCAGATACAGATCTTTTCCCCTTTTGGTTTGGATGGTTTCTACCTGTGGGTCTAGAGACTTGAGGTTGTGACGAGGGGAATTGTCAGGTCCAGAGATGAGGAAAGATAAAATGCGATACTTAAACCCTTGTTTCACTACTTCTGTAGTATTAAATTGTATCCGTATGCCTTTTAATAATTTAATCTAGATATTATGTGTATTTCAATATCCTGGGCTCGAGTAAGTTCACCAAAAAATAAATAGAATTTGCTAAAGAAGTTGCTGACATCCCTCAAAGTATGGTAGAGGTCAGAGTATAAAGAAATGCACAGAGCACAGACTAATTAGTAACATGCATTTAGAATATAGAAACGCTGATATTCCATTCACAAGCATCACTCGTTATCATACTCTACAATGGGTGGATGTTTTGGTTATTTTGTCGAGACATCAGATTTCGGCGCTTGTTATTTAGTAAAGGGGAAAAAATGGTTTCAAATTAAGTTCTTGTTTCATTGTGCAATTAGAAGCAGATTTCCTGTGATCACTGCATTCACATGAAACCAAACAGGGCTTTAATCGCATTAAAATGCTGCTTTTGTAAACTGTTTCACACAATAATGTCTGCAACATTTTCTACCCAACTCTCTCAGTAGTTCAACTATTGTAGAATGAGCCTCCTTCTGAAGTGAAACCATGGCAGGATATATTATAATGTGTCTCCTGCAAGTTTGTCATTGTGAAAGCAATACTTCTCTGCTCCCAGCTGCTTCTCATGAGGAAGTATTTTATGAGAACCATATTAGAGTAACACTCATCCCAACTTCTATAGTATTTCTGCAAGCGTTTAGCTGCCTTGCAAAGTGATCATTGATTTAGCACATATTTATCTGCTCAATCTGCTCAAGGACACCAGATACATTTGGAGTGGTGGAGCGGAACATTTTCGGCTGGCCCTGTAAGCCATTAAGCACAGTAGATGCTTTCAGTTGGCTTCTGTCTCTCATGATCGACGACTGTTTTAGGGTCTGGTAGCGGCACTACCCCATTTATGTATTAGCAGCAGGCCCACCCTTAACCCGAGGATATATGTCTGATACAAAACCACCTGTAATTATATTCTTCATGCAAGACCAACTTCCTTCAGTGCATTTCCCAGGCCAGAAAAAACACCGCAAGATGGAAAGCCAGTGACCCAAAATACTCTGGCACTTCTGAGGATTCAAAGGGGAACTCGGGCCTTTTGTTGTTTCAGCTGGAGCACTTGTCCCCACATCTTGTTTATGAAAAAACTGGGAACGATTGATGTCGGAGTCCTTTGAACATTTGATTCAGATGAATGGGTGTCAGATGGCCTGGCTTATAATGGTCTGGATGATTTCATCCTTAAACGGGGACAACAAGAATGTTACATCATGCAATAATGTTTAGGCATGATCACAAACATTCGGTCTGTCCTCTCAAGATCAGATTTAATCAATGTAACCTTCACAGAGTGCTTCCCTAGTGTAACATGAGCGATAGCATAAAATCAAAACTCAAAAATAAAGGAATGTGACTTCTGGATTTTTTCAATAATGCCATGGATACTATTGTTCTGTTCCTCAGCAGAGTGATTGCAATGTATTCATTGGAAGTTAATTTTTCGGCTGTTTCACCTTGACTGACTGTGTGTAATAACTGAAATTAATAATCAGCGAATTGTAGAAATAATCTTGTTTTAATAATAGATTTTAATTACCACGGTAATGACAGGTTTATATTAAGAAAATATCTCCGATTTAAGAGGCTCACTTACAATTAAAAAGCTCATTTGTTTCTTTCAAATCTATTTAATGTATTTTTAAATAATATTAACAAAAAGAAACCATTACTAGTATCAAATAAATTATTATTTTTAAACAATTGGCTTATATTTATTAGAACGCTCTCGTAAATTCAAGTGCACGGGCTTTTATTTTGAAATCCAGTCTAGACGGCTGGCGGAAGTAAAGTCTGTGTTTATGTGCGCGCGCGTGTGTTGATGGCAGCCTCCAGTGACAGCATGCAGAACATAAACAGCGCGCTCTGGCAGATAGACACAGAAAAAACTTACAAACACACATCTCACAACTTTGAAAACTGTGACGAAAGCTTTACGGGATGAGCAGTTCAGGTACTACACATATCCCACTTTACAAAATGAACAGAAATGTGTGTGTTTAAATGCACAGCATGTGCTAGACTCAGCAGAGTGTGTTACAGATTTCAGTACAGGTTAAAAATCTGTTTAATGCTAATCTTTAGCGTTTTAATAATTACATGATATAACACACTCTTAGTTTCTGTATTCTGTGTGTTTACCCGCACACGTGAACCAGTTTTCTGACACATGCATTAATTGCTGAAGAATATGACAGGATGCATGAACTGCCATACATATTAATTTAATAGAAAATAGACTGACAGTTTGTTTCTGTTTTGTCTCAGAGCCAGTGTTGACAGGGAGGCTCTTGGAAACCTCTTTGCAGCGTTGTCAAAACTTTCTGTGGATGTTGAGCATTTGATTGAGAAGATAGATTCAGAAGAAGAAGAAGAAGAAGAAGAAGAAGAAGAAGCATCTCTGAGGTAGTGTCCAGTGTCCAGAAAACATGAGATTACTAATACAAATGCCTCACGTTTGCATTTTTAATTGTAACGTTTAATTTCAAAGTGGCATAAATATGTGAGTAAAATATTGAAATTGTAGCAAATTAAATGCCTAAATATGTTATATAATATTGTTGTGTCTATAATTATATGTTATGTCCATATTTAATGACAGCAGCACTCAAACTGCATAAACTGAAGTTTGCGTAAAACTTGTGTGATTATTGGCCTGCAAATAACGCAGAATCATAACAAATTTTTAGATATAACTTTATTATACATTGCTGTTCTGCATGTACATACTTTGTAGATACTATACTAATTATAGTAATTGCAGTAACTGGGTAATTTCAAGTTTTCATGTAGTAACCATATATTTCCCAGTGCTTTTGTTAGTAAGTGTAATGTAAATATATGTAAGTGCATGTACTGTAAAATAAAGTGCAAACACACTTGTTTCTTTTTTATGTCATAACAGTGATTTCTTTTCCCCTAATTTTTTAAGTGGTCTCAGACTTATGGACACTGTTCATAACATTATAATCAGTATTAGTACTGTATATGAATGTGTCTGTGGCCTGTTGAGCTTTATAAAATCTGAAAAACAAAAGCATTTCTATCTTCACAGAGATCTAGGCTCTATCAAGCTATCTTTTGAGATTTTGAACAGACTCCTGAAGGTTTCATCAGGAGGTTCATATGAGATTCATGACGGTGGGTTTCAGGTGTTTTAGCTGTATGGAGGGTAACAGGCAGATAAATCAATGTATGACTGTCTGCTTTGGAAGCACTTCGATGTGGGATTCAGTTTCTTGGTAACATTGCTGTTGGAAACCAGCTTTGCAAAGATGACATCTGGGAGCTTGGTTTCCCGCGCATCTTCTGGTGAGTGAATTTATGGTTAGGCATGAATGGTGCATTTCTTACGATGCCAGTCAAAAATGTGTTGGGTCTTCATTTTGTAAAATTGTAAAACTGATTTGTAAAGACCTTTTACTGGGGTGGTTTTGTAACCACTTCTATCTCTTTGAAGGGATCTTTTGGAGCTTGCAGATGAGAAAGCGGTTTCATACACATGTATGGTGATCCACACTTGTCTGGATGAACACAAGACAGAGCAGCTAGTTAAAGACACACAGCAGCTTAAATTGTCCCTGAAGATCATGGACTTGTGCAAGACATTGCCTGATGTTGACTGGACGTAAGTTTTGTGTATGCATTGAAACAAACACAAAAAAAAACATGTTATTTAGGGCTATTTTATACCATATTTTGGTTAAATATTACTCATCTTACAGGGTCTTTATTGTCACACAACATTTTCTCAAGTCGTCAGAGCTTGTAAGGAAGATGTACACCGAAATGACCCATGAGGAAGGTAAAAACTCAATTATTTAAATCAGTTGTTGCACAAAGATGAGATGCACTTACGTCTATGTTAATACTGTACATCACAATACTGAGTTTCATTTGTTAACATTAACAACGTTATTTAAAATAAACTAACAATGCACAATGTTTTTATAGCATTTATTCGTTTTAGGTAATGATAATCTCAATCTCAGTCTGAAAATGTGTATCAGCTAACATTAACAAAGCTTAATAAATGCTGTTAGAATATATTGGTCATTGTTGGCTCATGTTAAATATTGCATTACCTAATGGTTAACAAATGAAACCTTATTGTAAAATGTTACCCAAATTCTAGTTAGCTTCCTAACTAGACATCATTTTTAAGCATCATTGGCTGTTCCAAATAGTAGGCATTTTTAAATACATTTTTAAGTATTCATAGATAAGCCACTGTGGAACTAAGTCAAAAAATGTCCGAGATGGCGGATGGATTCTATTAAATATTAAAATAGTCACATAACATAATAAAATATACACATTTTTCACTACACCGTTGTACTTCTGTCTTTCAGTGCATTGTTACCTTTCAAAAGTATTCCAATTCAATAATTCTGTCTAGGCCAATGAGGTTCCACTTTGGTTAGGATGCTTCCTTAAAAGGTAATTCTCTGTGTAGACATTAAGACTGGTTGGAACGGAGCCTGAGCAGTAAAATGGGCCATAAGAATAAATGTGTTTTTATTATATTGCATGTTTTGATATAGATTATTTTGTGAATGTAATTGTATACCAACAGGCTCACACTGCTGGAGCTGATATTAGCACAGCTTGGTGTCGTTGAGGAGGAGAACTGCTTAATGCCGCTGAGCACAGCTCAGTTCCTGGCTTCCTGCTTCTCTGATCACTGCAGAGCTGTTCTCACTCTGAGCTCTGAATCATCAGATGACCAGGTCAGCTTTATCTGCGTATTCTACATATATCTTCATTTTGCACCTTTTAATGTAAGTATTCAATAGCCATATACAGAATATTGGGGTCATACTGTGTAATATTACGTATGTTTTTACCAGTGTCTGTTGATAGTGGATATTAATAAACTACTGTTGATACTTTCTTGAGCACAAAATCGGCATATTAGAATAATTTCTGAAGTATCATGTGACACTAAAGATTGGAGTAACGGATGCTGAAGATTCAGCTTTGCAAATACAGGAATAGATTGCATTTTATGATATATTCAAACAAATGCAGCCTTGATGAGCATTGACTTCTTTCAAAATCATTTAAAAATTCTCACTGATCTTAAAGCTAGTGTACATTTGATAGAAGATGTTCTAAGCCTGGTATTTGTTGTACATTTGTAGGAGGCTATGATTGTCATCAGGCTTTTGGAAATCCTTTGTGAAATCACCTCTGGCTGCAAGGAGTTCATGGCACTGCAGGATCACTCTGACCTTTTGAGCGCAACAGTCGGTAAAATGTGGCGTAATGCTCTTGCTTTTGTTGGAGATAAAAATCCTAATGCATTCTTAATGAGAACACACAAAAACCATAGGAAACCATCAGGTTTTTGTTATGAATTGAAAATGCGAAATATTTGTTTTGGTACAACTGCATAATCACTCTGTAAAAAGCCTCTTGTCTTGAAAACATTGGGTTGAGCTTGCTTGAGCTCATACTGTCTGTATTGCAGAACATTAACTAAAGTGAAAAATCAATTCGCACACTCCTGTATGCTTTTTCTCAACTATTTAAAACACAAAGCAGCCACTTCAGGAGGGTGCTGTATGAAACCGAAACCACTGACAGGTCACAGCTCACTGCAGACAGACACAATCTTCATTCTTCTTAGACTCTCCTGTCATCTCCAGCTGTGATGCACACATTAAACATGACAGTTACACCAGCATGCATTTCTCACTCTCTTGGTCTCTCTTTCTCTCACTCTCATCTTGTATGTAATGTGTAAATTCTCCATCTTTGTCATCTCCAGATCTCTTAAAAGAGGTCCACTTATTGGGCAAAACCAGTAGAAATGTGTTCACCGCAGCACAGGATTTCTCCTTGACAAGGCCAGGGGGCGCCGACACCCATCCTGCCCTCAGTTTCAAAGCTCATCTCGTTCGCCTCATTGGGAACCTATGTCATGGCCACATTGTCAACCAGGACAAGGTACTGTACACAGTAGCTCCTAGAAGTTATTGTATGTGCGTTTGTGTGTGTAAGTATGAGATTTTGCAGATATGAAAGGTGCAGTCACATTTTAGGGATATGCAAAACAATGTGTTTTAAAAACAGACTCCATATATGATATGTCCGATATGTCTTATTTTGTTGTCTGCATCAAATTAAATTTCCAAATTGATTTTGCATATTTTGTATCTCATGTACATAACTTTTGTGAAAATAAAATGTTCCATTGATATTCAGCATAACAGATATACCTTTGCAAGAATCAAACAAAATGCTTATTCTGACCTACATATGTATATATACGTGTGTGTGTGTGTGTGTGTGTGTGTGTGTACGGACTAAACAATTCTTGCTGACATTTTGGTAAATCCTAGTGGTTGGAAGGAAAGTGGCAAAGATGGGCAAAGGTTCAAAATTACAATTAGTTTGTTTTTTAATTAGTTTCTTTTTTAAAGTCATCTTTCTTCTAAATATGCCTGACAAGATATTTTGGTAAATCAATAAATGTAATGGTAAATGGTAAAATGTATGATCTTCAAGACTGGTTGAAAAATATGTAGCTTCGCTCGACTGCACCTTTCTTGAAATTCATCAATAAAAGAGAACTGATTGATGGGTAAGAACAACTGAAATAGTCAGTGGGATTGCCAAAGGAAGGAAGTAGTTAGCAAAATTCTTGGAAATCATCTTTTAAACTTCCTCTCCTGCGATTTCTGTGACATTTTGGAATGAGAGAGAAATGTGTTGGCAATGAATGACGAAACTAACACCATAGAGTTTGCAGCCAGCTCCAGTAATGTACTGATCCACGGACGACACAACCCAGTCATGGTAAACACATTAACAATGCTGTGGTTTAGAGGCTTTCTCTCTGTCCGTCAACCGAGGCCTGAGCTTTTTGTTTGTGGAAGCTCCCTCGTTGAAAGCTAATCAGGGGATTAATGCTTGTAGATAAAGACCCGAGAACCATTCTGAATTTCATGCTTGTATCATCTCATTTCTTCCCCAGATCTTTGCCCACTTTGTTCCCTTTTCTTTTTTTTTTAATGAATTCTCTTGTAAGCAGCCTTCTGCGAAGGAGGGATTTTCAAGGCTTTCAGGTCCGTCCCCTTCAATCAGCACAGAGGAGAACCTAGTTCCGGCCTTCTTTAATAGGGCCATGGCACACAACTGAGAGGTCAAAGGTCAAAAACAATAGCAAGTCTCCCCCAGCCTCCACCCTCACTTTTTGACCAAAAACCTTGTTCTAACACCTTGAGAGCGCACGGCTCCCGTTGCTGCTTTCTAATAGGCCGTTTACTCCGAAGGCATTTTTGCATTCCACTGCACTGCTTTTCTATTACTTTTCCGTGTAAACCAGATGGGTGTACGATAGTGGAGTTAAAACGTGGTCAGCTTTTAAAATCCTGCGTCTCTAGATCACTTCTTAAATTATGGTCTACATAAAAACAAAAACAAAACAGCATCACACAATAGCATTTCTCGCACAAAACAAATTAGAGAGGCTACCAACAATTGATTTCAACAGTTTAGTGTTATGTTGCCACTGCTAATAGCTGACTCAAGTAAGCTTAACGATATATTAAACACAAATTTATAATAAAAATATTAACTTTAAATGTATTTGTCAACATTTTGAACTACACTTGTCTGTTGTTTTGGATTTTTTTCCATCTTTACTTTGCTACGAGAAAGTGTCTTGGTGGCAGTACAGAAGTGCTGATGCCTTAAAATGCTGCCTCTGCAGTAGTCCACTACATGTGAGGATAGCCAAACAAAACTAATTCTGTGGCCGAAGCGTACGGTTACATAAGTTTCCCTTCATTTTATTGCTAGCACTACTTTCTCAATCAAATGCTATGCTAGTCATTAGCAGCAGAAAACTGTCAGGGCTTGTGTCTCATCTTTCTTATTCATTAAAAAAAAAGGAACCAAAAGGGCAACCGCTGTAGCTCTTGGGTTACGATACATACTCGGGGTAATGTACGGTATAGTTAAAGACTGCATGTGACGAAAACCAGCGCAAACTCGTTTGACTGCGCCAAACCAGAGCTCAACCGCATGGACTTTCCTCCATGGAAAGTAATTGTTTTCTGACCAGTCTGGCTCACGATGTCCCTGTTAAAGACCATTTTCCTTGTTTTTTCCATTTGTTTCCTATAGGTAAGAGAACTGGACGGTATAGCTCTCATTCTGGACAACTGCAGCATTGACAGCAACAACCCCTGTATCCTTGGTCATGACTCCATTCACTTGGAGCTTTTGTGGTGTATTTATTGATGGCTTTGTGAAAACCACCACAATAAATGCTAAGATATTGTTATCTAAAGTGTGTATAGCATTGTAATAGCCTCTTAAATTCCATTAAAAATGGAGGTTTTACCGCAACGTTTGACGCTTGAATGATTGGTGGCTTGTTCAGACTAGAAGTCATTAGAGCAAAGCCAGCATTTTGCCCAATGGTTTCATGTCCCTCTGCCTAGCAACGTCCCGTGTAGAGAGGTGGAACAGTTGGGCTGACTCATGAACATTTTGTAATCCTCACTCACCAGTCTCCTTGTGTGAAATATCTAGTCATAATAGTTTATGAAGCTAAATGTAGGTATCGCATAAATGAGTAATTTTGTGGTGTTGACAGAAGTCTGTTTTATAGATGTGCAACACTTTCTGGAAAACTTGATTGAAATCCTAGGTGGAAAATCACCACTTGAATAAAATGAAGTGACATTTTGTAATTTTATAGTGTTGACCTGCATCCTGCCAACTCTGTTCCATATGAAACGGTTCATTGATAACACGACAATCTGATGTATTGCAGCTGTGTTTCCAAAGGATCCTTGACTGATGCTGGCACTGTTGTTAAAAGAAACGCTTTCATTCTCTAGTGACCACTGCCGTTGTGTATTAGAGAGAGCAGGGCACAGTGCCAGCTGCTCTTTCACTAGTGGATGAGTCGCTAAGCTGAGCTTGTGTCCTCCCGGACGCTGTTTCCTGACCGTTTCAGGAAGTTGTTGTTGTTGGTTACTGTATAGCGTGGCTGCTGGACCTGGTGTTGCTAGCTTTACGTCTGGTATGGGCAAAATTTTGGTAAACTATTATGTAATGAACTGATCTACCAATATATTGTGCATCCACGCCCTAAGTATAAACTTGGACAGTGATCAAATTTGCATTCTGATGGATGATAAAATTGGCGTAGTTATGTTGAAAGTAGTTCCTCAAACATATATAGAGGCCGGAATATTATGGAGACTTTTTGGTGGGATTTTTTGGCATTAAACCAACAAGAACACCCTGACAAACTTTCCTTAATATTTTTTTCCAGTCATAAGCCAGTGGGCTGTGTTTGCCATCCGGAACATCCTGGAACACAACCTAGAGAATCAGAAGCTGATACAAAGTCTTCGGAGACAAGGTGTGGCAGACGACACGATGCTCGGAGAAATGAGCTTCAGAGTGGAAGAAAGGGATGGCAGTCTACTGCTTAGGCCCCTAAAGAAGGACCCATAGTTGATTAAGTAGAGCTGGGAGACTGCTATACCAGGATGCCTATCCCCACACCCCTTTACCCTGCTATATTACACCCTGGAGATGGCTTAAAATGCCCACAACACACTGGGGTCATTAAATATCCAATCAGTAGTTGGCAGCACAAGGGGGTGGTCTGGGCTTTGTGTTCTCCACACAAGAGGAAATCAATCAGAGGAGATTATCTGAGAGGACTCATGCTGATGTCTGTGATGCATTTAGTGGTCTTTGATTCCAACCCCCTCCCAAAGTGGGTTTCAAATCCTATGAAACAAGGAGAACCGTGTCTTCCTGGCTTTTCAGCCACTAAAGAGTCTCTGGTGGCCAATAGGGAGTAGAGGTTAATCCCTAATTCAGTGCATTTTATAGAGACCAGACCGCCCCTTGATCTGTATTGGTAAAGTTAGTCTCTGAATAGCGGCGAGACTCGTATCCTTCTTTCTGAAAGCTGACTAAAGATTTTGTGCTTTAAATCAAGTTTGTTTACAAAGCCATGCAATTTCAACAATTCCCCTATTATTTGAACAAACGTCCCGTGTAGATGGAGATTGCTGTTTGATAGGGCTATTTAATTTTTATTTAGTGCATTTATTATAATAAAAGTGCATTTATTATAATAAAATAACAAATCGCAATTACCTGTTTGTACGTACCGTAATATCCAATTTTGTATTTATTCATGTTTAACCAATAGAGCATTTCCACACAACCACAGATCCCATTAAAGGCAACAAGCTTTGACAAACTACATATACCGAGATCACGTAATACTGAAAAGTGTTCAGCTAGATCATTTATTTTAAAAGTATGCATAACTATTTAAAAGTTTGGGTTCCATTTGAATGCTTTTGGAAGAAGCCTGTCTCTAAGGCTACATTTATTTGATAAAGAACATTAATATGTTGAAATTTTATTGCAATTTAAAATAACTGCTGTTTTAATATATCTTAAAATGTAATGTATCCCTGTGATGGCAAAGCTGAATTTTCTGCATCATCAGTGTCACTTGATCCTTCAGAAATCATTCTAATATGCTGATTTGGTGCTCAAGAAACATTTATTCTTTAATAAATCATTATTATTGTTATTATGAACAGCGAGTTGCTTTAATATTTTTGTGGAAACTGATACATATATTTTTTCAGGATTCTTTGATGAATAGAAAGTTCAAAAGAAATAACAGAATTTGTTACATCAATACATATTTTGTATCAATGTAGAAGTCTTTATTATCATACTGTATATACAAAATTCTCTTATAATTTAATATAGAGTAGAAAACTTACACCATTAACTTGATACAAAGTAAATACATTGATAAATCAAATAATTTAATTTTGATAACGACATGGTTTCTTTACAATAGAATGTATACTCTGCATACTTTCAAAAAACAGTATTAATTGGTCTTTACACATATAACTAGTGTCCCTAGATTCTTGTTGATTGTGATTGTATACAGCCCAGTCGCAAATACACAAGGCATTAGAAAAGCTACCAGAAAACAGTCATCAGGTCTTTCTCTCCCTCTGTTTATCCCACACCACTTTTTTGCTCTCTCGGCCATCTGGTTCTGCCCTTAGTTTTTCCTACATGGATCAGACCAGAAGTATTAGCTTACAGAATCACATCTCGCCCCGTCCCATTCTGGAATGAGCTGAGTGGTCCACACATACACCCCCCGTAGCATTAATGACCTCTGTGGAGGCCTCTCCTCTCCCCCCCACACCCTGTTTTTTCTGTCTCATATTTTTTAATGACAAAATGTTTGTGCGAAACAATCGGGGTTGACTTTTCTCTCAATCCGGGTATAGTGTTGGGAGCTTACGCGGTTCCGGTACCCAGCAGTTCAGACGGCTAACAAAACAAGTCCAGTTTACTTCTGCTTCGGTGGCTGCCTGCAATGCTTTTCACCCACAGGAAAAAGAGCAGAGGGGCAGAGAGCATACGGCGGGTGAATGAATGAGCCAGGTTGGATGCCTATTCAAACCCAGGCGGGAACTGCTCTGTGTCACTCCGAGATCAACGTTTCGCAGTATCTACACCCACAACTATGAGCCGCTCGGTGCTTCTGGGAACTTTCCGAGATGTTGATGTGTGTTTAACAATATGGCATCATTTTGCTTAGTAATGAGATGAATTCAAATGACCACAGTTTAATGTATTTGATCCAAATGTTTGATTCATTATTTATCTAGCAATTTTAGGGTAAATCTTTGCCAAAAAGTATAAATACATCCAGGAAACAAAAAGATGAGTTGGTTTCATATCAAACTTGAATTCAGGAAAAGTCATAAAAAAAAACACTTACATAATTAGACCGGGACAAAAATAATAGACCTGCAATTAAACAATAAAAACATGACAAAGAAAACAGTATCAATAATTACTCTGAATATACCTGACGTAAAGTGCCATATTCTCTACATAAAAAAATATATTTGAACAAATTTATCAGCCATATAACTCGTATAAACAATTTAGATTTGAAAAAACGGCTACTCAAAATATTTCCAGTGACCTTTCAACCGTTTTTAGACCCATAGCTGTATGGTCCATTGGCTCAGGCGGAATATAACTAGACCTTGTGCACGCCGGAGCAGTGATGTGGAATCCCATGTCTCTGGCATTCGTGGGAATGGTTTGGTCACTCAAACGGTGGTGGCTCGCATTTCTATTAAGTATGTAAAAGGTCTGTCTCTTTCGTTCCCACACGTTTACACACTCACGTTTAGAGCATTGCAGCATACATGGCCAAGTCTTTATAGATGACTAAGGAAGCTTCTCTTCTCATAAAAAACACAAACGGTTTTTCGTTTACTTAAAGCTCACCAGTGCAGCAATTGGCAACGTATTTACCAAAATGATAGTTTCTTAAGTGTTGGAATGAGTTGACCCTTTTTCTTAATCCGTAAACTGCAAAACAAGCTCTTTTTGCATACGCAATATCCAGTACTGTTTTGGGTTGAGTTTTGGAAGCAACAGATCAGTAGCAAATACATTAGAAGTTCATACTTCTGTGTACCGTTATGAGACATCTGAACATATTCAGACTTTTTCTCCAAAGAGAAGGGAAAAAGGTCATGTTTTTCAGTGTTCAAACTGATACAGTGTGGCTGAAGCATTCCAGCGTTTCCAGAGTTGCAAAGTTGCAGCACATTTCTCCTTATGAACTCCCATTAGGGCTCAGCTGGTGGGACATTTTACAAGTTCTTCTTGCCTTATTTTGAAACAGATGACTTTTGTGGGTAGTTCAGACTGTCCAATAGGAGTAATGAGTCAATATGTGGTCCTCAGGACAAGCCCCAGCTGACTTTCTCAAGTCTATGAGAATCTGAGGTTTACAAAAGCCTTGCACTGCATATGTAGCGTCAATATGTTTGCATGAATTCACAAAAAGGCTGTCTGAGGTCAGTGCATTTTCCTCTGAAGTTCCGGTATCTTCATTATTCATCCCAGTCTTCTTCAGCGGGGCTTTCTTGCATAAAGACTGCCTGATGTGCAAAACGAAGCCACTTCCATTTCTGTTTCAAAGACTTCCTCTTTCTTTCCATTGGCTTCTCGCCTTTCTTTCTTGTCTTTTTAACTCTACCACTCGCTCATTTACAGGTAAACACCTCCGTCTTTTCGCTGCAGGTGTTACACTTAACGAAGCAGCACCACTGGAACTTGCAGTTGCACTTCCACACGCGTGTGTACTGATGGGTGTTGTGGCCTCGGCCGCAGCACATCAGGTTGCAGCCGTCCGAGTGAGGAGATGTGTGGTTACACAGCCGCCCTCTCGTTCCTGCGCTCCCCGTGGCAGCGTCCTCCTCACAATAGTTGGGCGAGCGCTCCAAGTAAACCAAGTCTGTGTCGGTGGGCTTTATGTACCCACGGGACTGCTTGAGACGCAGGAAAGATGGTTGGCGAAAACGCGTGGCTCTCACGGCCTCCACCTCGACTGCAGTGGCATAACGCTCCTTAAGGACGTAGCCGATCTCTCGGAATTTCGGCAAAGTCGTCCAACAGGTTTTTGTGGTACATGAGCCGGAGACACCATGACATTTACATTCCAGCTTCATCTGTTCCTCTAGGACCTGCAACAGTATAGAAAACCTGAGTGTTACCAAATGATTGTGATTTGTTTTGGAATTGAAAGGTAATGTATGTATTTTAGTGCTGGGCAATGATTAAACATGATTAATCACATGCAAAATAAAAGATTTTGTGTATATAATTATGTGTGTGAACTGTATTTTTTATTTATTATGTGTATATATATATATATATATATATATATATATATATATACTATATATAAATACAAACATGCATGTGTATATTTAAGAAAAAATTGTTATGTTTATATCTTAAAATATTTATCTATCTATTGTCTATATTTAAATATATACATATGAATACATGTAAATATTTTCAAAATATATACTGTTTTTGAGTGTCTTTATATACACAAGTACACACACACATATTACATAAACAAAAACTTATTTTGGATGCGATTAATTGTTGCGCAGCACTAATATGTTGACTAATAAAAATAAATATATACATTGTTTTATTTGTAATTTTGTGCAGTAATGTAAAATGTAATTATAAAACGTCATTATAATTATAAATATAATGTAATTTTTTTAACTTAAAATCTAAAGATAAATTGTTAGCATTTTATATTGCTTTATTACTTAAATTTGTTTACAATATTCAGACATCAATTGAAAAAGTATTATATTGCTAATATTTTTATACTACATTTTATATTTATTTGCAATGCTACACACACACACACACACACACACACACATATATATATATATATATATATATAGTAACAATCAAATTTTTTTATATTTCACAATGTGATTCATCTGGTTTTTATTTCCTAGTAGGACTCGCAGAGTCTTTTACAATGGGCATGACCTCATCAGAAACCTTTGAAGCTGTGGTGCAAGTGAATTCATGCAGCTGACGGGTAAGGGAAATTCTTGACATTTTATTTCGACTGTTTTCAGCGTTTTGAACCAAAACCCATTATTCAGTACGTCCTGAGCAATGTTTCAATGTGTGATGCCAGATATCTGTCAAAACTGAGAGGAAAAAATATGTTTTAGCCAAATCATACCCTGTAATTTTCTCTACCTTCCTAAGAGCCACATCAAAGAACGAGAGAAATGTCCATAATTCTCAAGTCCCCATTTCTGTATTTGGTTACATTAGAGTTAAAAGCAGAACTATTTGGCTGTTTGATGTGTTACTGATATGTTCAACAGACAGTGGTACGTGATAGTTGACATTTACCCGTTTAGTTAAATGTTAATATTCCCCTTCAATGAGAAGGATTCAGTAGTAATGTTCCTATGTTTTTGCCCCTTAAGTCTTTAATCCCTCTGTTTAAAAGCAGTTTAAGTCACAATTCATGGTTTCTATTAACTAAATCACAAGAAAACATGCTAATTAAAATGTTGTCTATATATATATATATATATATATATATAATGTGCGTATATGTATATTACACTATAGAACTTTTCTTCAATACCTTTCTTCCTGCTTCATTATTGTGCAGGTTCATTAGTCTCCTTGCGTTTTTTTTAATCTCTCGGGCATCTACAAAGCGTCTAGAGAACTCCACTCCGTATTTGACGTCTGCCGAGCAGCCACCCCATTTCCAGCCCTCCTCCTGGTCGTGATAGCCCTGTTTTTCTCTGTCACAGCCACAGTGGCTCAGGTTGCCCTGACTGCAGGCTGCTGTCACAGCGTGGGCAACACCTGCTGCCATTACGGCGTAGGTAAATGCAGCCTCCTTGCTACCTAGGAAGAAGAGAGTAGAACCTCTGAGATGATTTGACACCATTGACATCCCAAAGTTCATGCCATCTTTGTAAGATTTCCCACTCAACAGTGTAGCAACTCCATTTACTAGAGGGGTCTAACTTCTAATTCGAAGCAGCAAAAACACACCTGACTGTAATTTTTAGCCCTAAGAAATTATAAACTTATTCATGTTTGTTTGATTAGTGATGGAACTAAACTCTGCAGGACTAAGCACTCTTGATCTCAAGATCGATGTAAGGAGACTAAACTGACCCCTGCTGGTCAGCCTTTATGAAAAGAGGTTAGTAAGAATAGACTGACCGCTACAAAGATGTCTTTACTGTTATCTCTATACTAATGCATTAATTAACAACCAAATGTAAGCATTTCACTTTAAATTAAGAACAAACTGTTTTATTGGTTTTCCAATAGAGAAGAATGAATTGTTCTATGGTGAATGGATTTCTGAATGGTTTAGGTTTGTACTTGCTCTCTTATTAGTTATTTATTTGTTATTGTTGTGAAGAGTTGGAACTCTGGTCACCACTTCCCAAGTATCAGTCAGGTCTTGTTCCCAGACTTCAGTTGAAGAATAATCATCCAGGTCTGGCAATAATACCGCAGTATTTTAGTATACACTGTTTTCCGTTTACAGTTTAAGCAGGGACTAAATATGAAATTGCAGTTGTTCTCTTTTTTACAGATAATATCCCTCATCAAGATATGCTGGCAGTGAATCTTGTAAAGGCAACAGTGGTTACCCTCTCCGTCCTGCGAAATGGAAAAGACCATTAGCGTTGTGGTTTTTCTCATAGCTAAAGTCCAAGTCCTATAACTGATCATCAGGTTTGACTGAGCACAGGATATTTCCCTTCAGCCAAGAGATCTGAATGCTACAAAGTCTTTGTATAATTTGACAAGTAATGCGTGCCTGGATCTACTTGTGAATTTTAACTACTGTTATTCTAACGGATTTGTGGGAAAACCCATTGGCCTTTCAGTAAAGTGCACAATGGCTATTAAATAACTTGCAGTTAATCCTTAAATGCCCATTTGAAAATTCAATTTCAAGAATTATGAAATTAGATGAAAAGCCAAGCATTTTAGAAGATTTTCTCTACTGTACTGCTTCATTGAGCATGCTCAATGTTTAAATCAATTTTAGAGTCACAATTGGTGCTGAAATTGAGTAAATAGTCTGTAGATTCCATCCATTCCTAGATATTGCATATAAAACTCAACTTTTCTGCTACAGTTATGCAGTACAATGACTTCTCTGTCTCTCACACAAGCAATTTGCACAACAGAGCTTAAAAAGCTTCATACACATTAGGACCCACATATAGAACTCGCCACAGCCGAGAAACATACATTTCCTTGAACAGAAGAAATAAGATTATGTTGTGTAGAGCCAACCAACCCCCACAAGAGTGATTGTTACCAGGACCATTGGATTAAACACAGCCTTGCACCGCACCCTGACCGCAACAAAACATTTCTGACTGAAAGGCAATTTATATGGGAGTGCTATATTAAAAAACCCTCTCCTGGTCGGGGTTCTCACAGAGTCTCTGGTGCCAGTTGTGTGTGCTTGTAACTGTGCAAATGTTTCGTTGAAAGATTTTTAAAAGTAATTGTGGACAGATTGCGTCCACTTTAACATCTTGTCGTCTCACTTGTTTCACAGGGCCACACTCTCACGGAAACAAATCGCAGCCAAAGCAACACACACACACACACACACACAAGTACAGCTCAAGGGGCTGCACCTACTGACCTACTCTCAGCTCTTGCCCAAAGATGGTCCTCTCGCCAAGGGCAGAGCAGTTCCACCGTCCGTAGCGAAACTGATACTGGCACTCGTTGATGCCCAGCTGAGCGCCCTCCCCAATGATGATGATGGCATCTGGGCGGCTCTGGCAGATGGCGCGCTGTCGGGGGGCCAGGCCGGGGATCTTGTTGCAGATGATGTTCGCGCCCAAAGCCACGACTGAAGACAAAGCCCTTTGGAGGAGGCCAGATACACTGATGTCAGCAGCTGATGTAGACCAGGTATTCAAGAAATGGGGACAGTTCAGCCGAAAATAGAAAATCTGGCATCATTTACTCACCTCATGTCGTTTCAGACCTGTATAACTACAATATCTATGGGTCCCAATGCTGTTTTGGACCCCATTGACTTTCACTGCATGAACAAAAGCAGTTAGAACATTATTTGAAAAATATCATAATTTGAAACAACATGAGAGTGAGTAAATGGAATCTGAAATCTCTTTAGCATTTCATTGTCTTGGTGACTGGACTGCAGCTATTTAAGATGCTCAGTGTTTTAGAACAGATATTTATAGTGCTTCTAAAAGGTTTGTATAAACCCTTCAAATGCCCCGATGATTTAACTGCACTCTGCCAGACAGTTTCCTCACAGACATTTCCATCTTTTTCAATACACCACAGGAAACATTAAAAGGATTGCCTTTATTATAATGAAAGAATTTAAGAGCATCTCATGACTCATTTAAAACAGAACAACAAACAACACAAAGTTCATGAATCAAGGCTTTTACAGGCAAGCGTGGAACTGAACTTGATTTAAAATGTGAAGGGGGTCCCAAATAATGTCTAAACAGATCAGCAGACAAACCGTAGTCTATTCTACAGAGAAAAACCACATACTGTAGAACAATGCGATCACAGAATATATAGCCCAATTATAGTGAAACCACATGCAAATGTGGATTACTCTTGTAAATCAAGCCGTCTGTTCTGCTGTTCTTAAACAAAGTGAACCCCAGTGTTAGTCTACTGACTAACAATTTAGAAAAATGATCCAGAAATATATTAAGCTATTTTAATGGATTAAACTATTCATGACACAGTGGGAGATGTTATTACTAATCATTGCAAGATGAAGACCCATTTTAGAGCAATACAACTAATGTCCTGATAAAAATTTGGAATAAACACATTTGAGCCAAGAAAGAGTGTCCATTCATCGGTCATAATACCAGTTTAGCATTCTTGTTTTTGTAAGACGAATTGTATTTAATAGCATCTGAAAATACAGGGAAACTTTAAAAGGTTTTTTTAATAGAATTCGGCAGATTTCTTTGGTCTTCATAGGTCCGGTCTGAAGAAAATCTATGAAGAACATTTTAGGGTTTAAATAGTCTAGAGGCTACCAAATGTAAATGCAAACAAAATGTAAATTTGACCAACTCTAAGTCAAAGCTTTAAGTAATGATGACCACTTCTGACCAGAATCTATTTAAAGTACATTTATGGTCTACACATACGTTTGAAATTGTGGCTTAGTAATTTCTCCACAGTCTGAACTTTAGAGCAAATAAAAGGTTCACTCTTTTCCAGCCACATCTCACACATCTCACCCTCTGTTCTTTTTCTTTCCAAATACGGTTTTCCAATTACAAGCGTTTGAGATCAGAACATGATGTTGTAACGAGTAAAACATTATCCTCACACTCTCACAGCAAATGAATGAAAGGTAATCTAATCAATTTTGACTGGTTTGTAGCCTACTGACACGAGTTTTGCCTATAACTGGGTGGTATGGATTGTATATAAATGGAAATCTGCTCATTTGAATAATTAATTGCAGTAAGCACTTCACTATAAAAAAATACTGTTTTGGGAGGTGTTTTGGTGCGTGTATATTTTAATGGAAAGTTTATAACTATTGTGTAACTAACTGGATAAAACCAAGAAAGGATAAAACCTTTCTTGATCTACTTAAATCTGTTTTTTATCTCAAAGTATACTATTAAACGGCGTAATAAGGCAGGTGGTAAAGGCAGATGATGACTAAAAACTTGCCTTTTCACCAGCAATGGCTAATAAGCATGCAGTGCACATGTAGTGTTACACAAAAACAAACACCAGTGCAACACAGGACACTTAAAATGCAATAAGCATTAACTAATCAACCATACTGTGCATAACTGTTACCAAAACCAATAAGCACGACTATTTGAGATGATAACATTTATGGGAATTTACCCCATAGACTTGGCCATAACCTTTTAATTAACGTCAACGTTTAAAAGTAAGAGAACATGGTATGTTGTGTTAAATGTAGTAGATTTTGTTAGGAGATTTGTATGGTAATTAATACATTTTACTTCTGAAAACCATAATTTTACAGTAAATTACGTTTAGTGTGTTAATTACACTAACAGTTTTTACTGCACCATTTTAAATGGTGAATGGATTATGATACATTATTGTCTTTTTTATACAGGCCTATTAAAATATATATAATGCAGAACGGCTCCTTATATTATTACGCACAATTCAACATTTGCTTCTTTCTCAAGTACAAAATGGCTTAAAACATGATTAAAGTGCATGCACGTGCTCGGTCTCATCGTGTAACACAGCAGGTGCACTAAATAATGCCATTTCCAACACGTGTGGAAATAATGATTCGTTTGCACTCTCAAAAACCATTCATATCGACTTTTTAATCTTGCAACGCAATAGCGATGATCTCTTTAATTTAACGTTAATTGGGCTTGACGCCGACAGGATAGCCGGAATAAAGGTCGGAATAAAAATGAAAGCAGTAACGTTAGATCAAACCTACAGGTAGCTGCCGCTGGTGAGGATGAGGAAGATCTGGGGGTAGTAGACTGACAGCAGTGCACCGCAGGATGAGATGCTGCGCATGGTGACATTGAAGAGAGCGCGTGGAGAAAGCGAACTTCGGAGGTTTAGTCGTGACTTTACGCTGCTGCTCGGTGAGCTGCGGGCGCAGAGACACGGTCCGTCATCTCCTGCGCGAGACAGGCTGATTCAGAGTGTGCTCCCCGCCAAGGGCTGACTGCTGATTTTAGGGATTTTGGGTCCTGTGTCGGTGCTTTGCCATTGGCAGAGGGGGGGGGGACACTCCAGTCCGCCCACCTTTACGGGCACGGTTGAGTGACATCTCCGCCTTTTTGTGATGCATTGCGCTCAGTGTCAGAAAGATTGATGAGACATGGACAGAAATCTGATTCGAAACCGCTTCTTTTAATAATAATAATAACAGTGGCACGGTCTGTCGGGAAGACCTCGTTTACTCTTTGTAAGACACAAAAAAGTGAAAGCCCAGGGTTTATTAAGTGTTCTGCTTTGGCGGACTACAATTCCGTTCAGTAAATGAGGCATGCAGCTTCTCTCATCACTGGAGATGGCAGGCACGGGTCACCACGATGGTGCGAATTATAAGGGAGTTTGGGAGGCCTGAGCCCCCTAATTAGGGTTTGAACCTTTTCAGTTGAATTCAAAATTCAAACGTATAAATCTTGTCTTGTTACACAGCATGCATGTATGGGTTAAAAGTGGTCAAAAGTTGGATTACAAGTACAAAATCACGTGGTATATAAACAGGTGGTATATAGCGACACAGTACAAGTATGTGAATATTTCTCGTTTTCACATGTATATCAGTACAGTGTTTTCTTTGAAAAAGTCCTTAGAACATGTTCCTGTATTTCTGGCGCCAATTCAGATCTGTTGCGCGAGGCGAAACGTACTGACAAGATATTACCTCGACTCTCCTAAAAGCAATTTACTATTTTAGGCTGTATAAAACTAATCAATAATCTGGCAAATTACAGACTGCGCTGGAAAATCCGTTTTAAAATGGTAATGTGGTTTCTAGCTGGTTTTAGATGCTCATTAGCTGTTCATTAGATAGTCGAGCTGGATTGTTGTTGGTCCAAGATTGTTTACCAGCAAAATAAGACATTTTGAAAGTCAGTTAAGTTCAAGCAAATGTAATTTTTTATTTGTGTTCCACAGAACAAAGAACGTCATACCGGTATGGAACTATATAAAGGTAAGTTAAGTGAATTAAATTTATATTTTGGGTGAACTTCTTAAATAACTGCTTCATGACAATCGCTACTTTTAACTTAGCCATTGTTTCTTTTATTATATACACTGTACACAGTGCAGCTTTCAACAATCAAGCTTACAACAAGATATTCAGAACTTGAAAACAACAGAAACAAGTTAACCATTCAAAAAAAAAAAAAAAAAAGATTTATAGATTCATTCCCATCCAATACACCATTCTGAATGAAAACCGGCTCCCTCTAGCGGCAAAGAGTAAAGGTGCGTTCTGCTCTTACAACAGAAAGCCCAATAAGTCGATGTGCATGTAATCATTCATGTGCAAAAAATAAAACAAATTGATAGAGAAGGCATGTACAAACAACAAATGTGTTTGCTTATAATGGAAAACATCAGATCAAAAGCTGTTGGGAGATAGGGGCTGATTGGTGAAGGAAAGCAAACAGAATAACTGTCTCTTGTAAAGATGTTCTGCAAACCAGAACTTGTTTGCTCTAAGACCGAGAACGTTGGACAGGATAGAAGGTGGGGAATTAGCTGTGCAATATCATAAGCTTCAAAGGGTGGGTATGTTTATGAGCCTCTGTCTTTGGTTAGTGCGGAGATCAAAGTGCACAGCCTTTTCAGAGTTTCTGCTTCTGTTTGTATTTGATGGTTGCAGTGGATCTCAGGTTTTGGTAATGGGATGGAAACTCAAACCAGAATGTTATATAGTTTGGTTTTGAATTTGTGTTATTAATCTGGCGTCCATTACCATTTTTAACGTCACTGTGCATTTCAGTCCTGAAATGAACAGTGCTGCTGGGGATCATGATGGTTGACCTTTTTTTCGATGATTTGCAAGACCTTGTTATGTGTGTTTCTTTGGGTGTGTCCTCCGGCTTATCCAAACATTGCGCTTGACGTGGTGTCATTCCATGAAGCAAATCTAGCTGTATTTGGGAAAACGGATGTTGGAGATGATGCATTATGAGAATATACCTCCCTTTGGCTATTTATGACTTATGAGTAGCACAATTTGCTCTTGAAACATCCTCTTTCTTCCTTTCTTAAAGGAAAAAGTTAATCCTTTCTCGATGATGTATTGAGTTTTTTTCCTTTATTTTTTTCTATATATATATATATATATATATATATATGTGTGTGTGTGTGTGTGTGTGTGTGTATATATATATATATATATATATATATATATATATATATATATATATATATATGCACAAGTCAGATATAATTTAAATCTCTTATTCGAACCCATGTTCCAGGCCACTTGTTGATAAAGTTCCTATAAAATTCCTATAAAAATGTGCAGAAAAATTATGGATGATATTCAAGAGAATGGAAGGGAGGAACCCAAAGGGAAGAGAAAAAAATGCTCCATCTGATGCTTATGTTAGTGTTTTTGACCACAGAGCTTTCTAGCCAAAACTGCACTTTAGCTGTGCTTTCATAGTTTGGAAGGTTAAACAATGGAATCTGTTTCTTTTCATTTACTTAATCAAGATTGTAGAGGAAAAGAGGACAATTTTCCTCATCTTGGGGGAATATCATTGTCTCATTGCATTTTGTCAGTGACCCGTTTGCTCGAGAGTCCCTTAAAAATTCCATCTGAGACGGAAAAGACATGTTTGGCACTTTGGTTGTGTAGTACAAGGAATGGAAACTGGACATCAATACACCCCACCTCCCTTCAGGGCTGTTGGTTTCAGTTCTTCATCTGCAATTACTTTCTGGATTTTTTTTTTCTTCTCTGTTGCACCCCGTGACACAGTCCAAGTGCGTGCGATCAACAAGTTGGTAAATCACAGTTGATTTTGACCACATGATGCTCTATCGCAGTTGAATTTGATCACATGATTATGATGCTCTGCTAAATCCTCAGAACTGACAAAAGAAAATCGTAAACACATGTACGGAAATATGTTTTTAGAGACATGTCTTCCCAATTACAGTCCATTTAAAAAAAAAATTGATGCACGCTAAAGAAGAAAAAACGGCATACTTTCATTAATGTGTTGCTTATAAATGTCTGTGTAAATCACACAATTTCCTATAAGTTATTCCAGAATTTATTCTTTTTTTTTTTTTTTCTTTCTCACCCAAAACATGAACCAGATGCTGGTACGTCCACCCACAAACAGATGCAGAAACAGCTGGAGTAATGCCAGTGTGGTTTGATAGTTACCAACTGGCAGCATATTGAGTTTCTTTCAATTATTAATTAAAAAAATAAACTACTTTTTTTTTACAATATGTATTATATAAAAATGCCCAAATTGTAATTTCTTATATTATATTATAAATATATTACAAGCATACAAAACAATTATTTATTCTTTTTTGCTTGGAAAACGTTCATTTAAATGACCTTACTTTACAGTAGTGAGAATTATGTGAAAGCGCAATATTGAACCACACCAGTAGAGGGAAGCAGAGCTCCACAGAATGATACCCTTCTACCAGTTTTCAGACCAGACTTCCACCAGTCTCTGGTGTAAGGATATCCACTCTGTCTGTCCCTCCATCTAATTAAAGTCCCCACCACAGGTTTAGTTAGCATTGGCTTGAGCTCCCCTCATTTTCTGGTCAGAACAGTTTTGATGAATGTCCACAAGGGGGCTCTACTTGACTGCCTAATCGCAAAAGATGAAGAAATGTACTGCCACCCCAAATAAGAACTGCACCTCACTGCTCCCGCCATCTTGTATCCCGCCCTCAGAAGTATAAACTTATCCACTGTCGATTAAGGCTGAATCAAGGCTGCCTGGCTTGGACCCAAAGCCCGCCATTTTTTAGAATACGAGGTCATAAAAATCCCATTGCTTGGGGCGTTCAAACAGCATTCATGGTCTACAATTCATTGTTCCAAGATCATTGATGTTGTTAAATTTTTAGATCTCACTTGAGATTCTTACATTTTGCAAAATATGGCGTAGGATAGTATTATTTAAAAACACGTTAGTTATGCATACTGTATCAAGGCATTTTGTGGAAATTACATGTATAAATGTAATGATTCAAATATTACAGGGACCTCTGGTTTGAGGGTCAAAGGGCAATAGCGGTTTGACTTTGGGGTTTTTCTAGACTGGATGTTATTGTTATTCACAACAACAACAACGAAAAGGTGAAATATGTGAGATAAGTAAAATACTTTGGAAAGAACAAGAGGTCCAGAGAATTTTTTTTTTTTTTAATACAACAGCCTCGCTGTATTAGTGCTGACCTGGTTGATGGGATGTGTGTGTGTGTGTGTGTGTTTGCGTAATCACACAGGTGGAATGAAGGGTCACCTAAATGGCTAATTGACGTCTAATGAAAGTTCTTTCCCAGTTCCACAATGTGTGTGTGCTTGTGAATGCTAGATGAGGTAGAAAAAGACCACAGGTCAGTGCAGAAAATGAGAGAGAGATGGAAAGACTGTATGATGGGTAAATAAAAGAGGCTTGTCATTTCGGTGCCCATGTGATGAATGCCTATTGGGACAACAGATGTGTGATGATGTCATTTAGTGTGTGTGTGTGTGTGAGAGAGAGAGAGAGTGTGTATGGGGAGGAGCAATAGCAAAGTGCACTCAATTCTCTGCTCTGTAGTGTAAATTCTCAGTTGTTCCTGTTGAAAAGACCAAAATGGACATTAATTTCCAAGTTGGTTTATGCTGATCTGGAGCTGGTGGACAAAAGAAATATAGATGGTGATGTCAGCATCCAAAAAAGGTGGGATTTTAACCCATTTTTGATTGCTGACCTCCATGGTTTTCAGGGGTTCGGGGTCTCCACTTGAGACCATAAACACTAAAGGGCCTTACTGTAGAAAAAGGTCAGCTTTAGGGCCTTTTACCTTTCAGTACCCTGCCACCACGACTAGCACCTTACACAAAACGCTGTCTCACTATAACAGGCCACTGAGCGAAAGGTTTCTGATTTAATTGTGGTTGCATTGTTAAACTTTTGCCACTGTCTTCTGACTCTCTGTGAGAGGCATAAGAAGACCATTGTTCTTGTGTTATGCCGTGACAATAGCTGTTTGTCATCATGTAGAGCCAGAGTGAGAAGGGGCAGCACACACAGTAACTTCACTACACCGCTGCCAGCACTAGGTTTTCCAGGCAGGGTCGCACCAAGGTCAAAGATCTCTCGATCACACCATGTTGTGTGCCAATTACGCCAATAAGATCACCTTTTTTCTCACTGACCTTTCTAACCAATTCGGTTTCTTCCATTTCGTAAGTGATTTAGTTGGCAAAAAAAGTCTGTAGTGTATTTCTGTCATTCTGAAAATTGCATTGTATTAATACCTTGTATAAATACCTATTAAACCTGCTGACATTACCACCTTAAAAATTAATATTTAAACCAAATTTAAATCCACATTCGGGTTTGAAACAGAGGCCTCTAGGGCAATTGAGCACATGTAAATAAATCCTTCAAAAGAAGAAATGCCTCGCTTTCAGAGCCTCAGAGCTCACAGTTGTAGTGATATATGTCTTAAATGTGTGATTTCTCAGGCACAGATTAAGCCAAATGTCAGAATAAAAGGTTTTTTCTATGGAGAATCACTGTTGATAATGCAGTTTAGAATAGGACTAAGGTTAATCTGTTTCTGGGAATCGGACCAAGATGATGCAAATATGAACTAATTCTGAACTGTTTCATGTGATTATATTGCTTGATGTTAAGAATAAGCAGTTGTAAAAGAAACATATTTTGAATGCTTGTTGAGCCAAAGGGGTTCCATACGTTTTAAGAGCTGAACCGACAGCATATCAAAGCGCCAACACCAGAAGAAATCACTAATGTAAAGTGATACACACAGCTGTCGGCCTTAACTGGGCTCACCGTTTTTCACTTCACCTCAGACAAAGAGGCCATGTGGAGCCAATAGTCCAATTTTTCACTTTTGGCACTTGATTTACTGTGAAGAAATAGTGTCAGGATTGAGAATATGTTATGGATGTTATCTGGTTTTGTGAAAAAGTCATAGGTGTGCTCTGGGTTTTATCGTTCTCTCGTTGCCTCGAGCCTGTGACCCCTTTCTGAGGACTAGGGTCGCTTCTCGGTAATCATTCACTTGTAGCCTTGGGTTGCGGGGCTGTGATAGGCATTGTCTTGGCTCTTGAAAACAAAGTAAAGATATCTCATATAATAGACCTGCATTACTGAAACCCCAGGCATGTGTTTTTGTTCCAAAATCCATGACTCAGCAACAATTTAGTACTCCTTTTTACTGTAAGATTTTGTAATGTTTTTGTCTCTCTCATGCTCCACAAGGCCACAATTATTTGATCAGTTATACAGTAAGACTGTAATATTATGAAATATTGTCACTTTTTAGTATTAAAATGTTGATTATTTCTGTGATGGCAAAGCTGAATTTTCAGAATAATTACTCCAGTCATCAGTGTCACATGATCCTTCAGTAATCAATCTAATATGCTGATTTGGTGCTCAAGAAACATTCCTCATTATTGCCAATATTGAAAACAGTTGCGCTGCTTAATATTTTGTAAACTGAGGTACTTTTTTCACAGAATTATATTACATTATAAACATGTTTACTGTCACTTTTTATGAATTTAATGAAGCCTTGTGAAATATAAATAATTTCTTAAAAAAAATACTTAGACAAATAAGTCGAAGTTCATAAAATACGGTAGATAAATAGATAACAATATGGAATTTTAAGTCACAGAAAGATAGCTTTTGTATTCAAGGTGATGGCATCATTATTGCACAATAACTATATAGCCTTACTAGACATATAGATATCCAAAAATCCTTTTAAAAGTGATTTAAAAAGATAAATAGATATAGCAAAAAAGAAAAAGTTTATCAACAATCAAAGTAAGAGTTTGTATTCAAGGCAAAGGCATCAACATTGCACTAACCATGATAAAAATACAGTTCTAGATTGATCGAAAGATGTTTAATTCAGTGGCAATGACATTATTTTTCTCCTTATTTAGTATTTGAATAAGCGTGATATAATTCTGGACATAAGAAATGAAATTGAGGTTTGGTCTCGTAACGTTGAGACACACTGTGCAGGGTAAGTGCTGTGGGTGTGGTACTGCAGCGTGCCCATGGACGCCGGGCACAGAGCGAGGCAGGGGGCCGTTGCGGCATGCCTTTCTCTCCCGCACTGTCTCTCAGCGTCAACCCGCCCCCTTTGCCAATGCCATCTCTTGGCTTTCCCAGAATGCCCTCTGTCTGAGAGCACTGGCCTGAAATAAAACTATGAGGGCCTGCACGGAGAGAATGGGAGCTTTGTCTAAGCTGCCATTTACACTGTCTGGGGGCATACAGACAGAACTCAAAGAGAGTGTCTGATTGCAAATTAGCACAGCCCAGGGCTCAATGCTCCGTACACTCATACACACTCACGCACTGGCGGTGCGAGGTGTGGAGAAAGTTTTGCATTAAACGCTGCTGAAGATCATTACGCCCTTTAGTTCTATTGAATAGTGCCACATTTCAGTCAGGGGCACAAAAAATAATTAGCAGCAGGCTTCTCTTGAGCTGACTTGTGTGTGACCGAAGCATTTGGGCTTGTTTAGTATGCAAGTGATGCCGGGTCTGAATTTGTGATTAGCTGAAACACAAAAGCTGCAGCCGGTGCTCTGCAGGAGCTATGTCTCTACTTCGAGTGGGCCTCTCGCTGCGTTTCTCTGTGATTGACATGCGTCAGACGATCGCATGTAGCTTGTTACATGAAGACTCTTTGGTGTGATATTTCACCATCTTTATCTTATAAATGGAAGTGTAATCATTTTGAACTGTTTGACCTAAAAGCGTTCCAGCCAACTGTTTTCAAAGTAATCGGCTGCCTTAGGAAGCAATTTATAACCGGCACAGAGCCCTAAAAATTGTGTGTATTAAATGTCAAAAAATCAAGTCTCTCCTTGATTTTCTGGTTTACAAATTTGGAGCACTTGTTGGCATTAATATCTACTTTTTTTTTTTCCTTGCATATAGGTTTTAATTTAATATGAGAGGCATGTAATGCTGGAGACTAAATAAGAATAAGTTTCATGCGAACATGTGATGCCATGTGAACTCAACAACCCTTTCGTTATAATCTGCTTGCCACCATCTCATGTTAATTCCCACGAGGTCGCTTTGTGTAGGACATAAACACGCGCATTCACACATAGGACACAATTTGGCCCTTTAATCTGATTAGCTGTGTGTACTGTATGGATGACCCTGGGTTCATCGAGTGTGTTCCTCTACTTTTACCACTGGCAGAGAGTGAAGCAATGACTTCAGTTTTATATCTGATTTCTGAGCCCAGAGGGGAAAAATGCAAATTAATTAGTTCTGAAATGTATCTTTAGCCATCCTATCTGTCAACACCATCCTGTATCAGAAATAATATTTGACTTAAATGTTAAAAAGATGCACTGATGTTAGTTATGTCAGCCCTATCTAAAAAAAAAAAAAAAAAAAGAAATCTGTACTTGACCGATAAAACAGTACTCTGCCTGTTTTAGGTGGCTTTGTAAAATATTTTTTTATGAGTAGGTATTGCTTTTAGAAATACATTTGTGAGATCATTACTCCTGTCTATGAACCACAAATTCAGCAGACTTGACTTAAAGGAGTCTTGAAGCAGGAAAAAAAAATCATACTAATGGTCTCTGAGAGCCATTAATAGGGCTAAATTATAATTCTGTTTGAATTCTGTTCTAAATGGTTATTTCCTTAACAGAGTTTACAGTATTGTAAGTTAGTTTTTTTTATAACATTTAACACTTTCTGTAATTATACTGAACATCCAGATACAAATTCTTAATATTCATGTTGCAATTTAGTATGAAGACATCCTTAATGAATGAATGAGTGCATGACTCACATCACACATTGCCCTTCAAAATGCCTTTGATAGCACACACACACACACACACACACACAGGTTTTTACATCATATCACATGATTGGCTGAAGTCCTTCTCACTTAACCCATTTAATGCTCTGTTTGTGACGAAAAAGTTTTTTTTTTTTTTTACTATGAATAAAAGTGTATTTTAATATTGTTAGTGTAGTTTTCCCTTCTGAAAGATGATGTCAAGGCTCTATAAAACATGTAATACAGAGACATCTAGCATAATTGATACATATAATATTTAAAGGGTCTATTATTGTCATATAAATGTCTCTTATGAATCATAATGATAAATGTAAACATATCAGTGGTCACATTTGTTTATAACTTTATATACAATTGTAGACTTTGTCTTTTTAAGTATTATCACTCTAAATTAAACAAAGTAAAAGCAAAAAAAAAAAAAAAAAACTTATATTAATATTACCAGTGCCTGACAGTAAAAAAAAAAGAAAAAGAAATAAGGAATGAAAAAAGGATCTTTATTTTTGTAACATTCTGTTGGGTTTCTTTGAGCAACTGTTTAAACAGGGAGGGATATAACAGGCTACTATATATATACTATTATTTTTCTTTCTTTCTTTATTATTATTATTTTTTTCTTTTACAAAAGGTTTATTTCATCCACCATCCAATAAGTAAAATACTTGTGCTCACTCAGCTGGGAAAATGTTGGGATTAAATGGGTTAAACGACGGATTACAAGACCCGGGACATCTAATTTACAAACAGTTATTAAAAACTTTATGGAATGGCTAAACGCCTTTAAATATTTCACATGTAGACATTTATACTAAATGGTACTTAAAATATTTTATTAATACTAAGCTACATAAATCGGGAATGCAACAGGTAACGTTAGAATGTCTTATTAGTTTTCAGGAATCAACAAATGAGCAAATATAACGTAATTCCTAACGCCCTCTTCCACTGATATAAAATAAATCAAACATCAATGATTTTTATCAAACCACGTTTTTATTTACTTTGTTTTAATTTAAGTTATTTAGATCAACCATAAAAAACCTCTCAAGTCGAAACTTAATAACTGTTATTTATATAATGTTTTTTTTTTTTTTTTTTACCTCAGATTTGTCGTCTGTTTGAAAACGGACTCGTCGAGCTGTTCATCTGCAGAACGGGTCGAGCAAGACGGGCCCGTGAATTAACAAAAAAAGAAAAGAAAAGAAGCCCACAGCCACCACCGTTATATATCCAATGTGAATAAGAGTAAACCGTGTGTTATTTTGTGCTGATATTAGATTATAGGTCAGCGGCTGCTGTCTGGCTCTTGTGTAACTGTCGGTGCGCGCGCTCTCTTGTGTATGTGTGTGTGTGTGTGTGTGTGTGAATCATCGTTCACCTTAGTTGAACTTGTGTGATCTAGTTCACGGTAGTGTAAGGCTTTTCGTCCGTTGGCTGTTGGGAGGATGAACATCTCTTCTTGATCATTACAAAAACCAAACTAACGTTACCCTTAAAAGACGCAGTGTGTCGTCATGTTTTTTTTGTTGTGTAGATGAGGTTTTGATAGTTTGCTCGCAGACAGACTGCATTAACGGTCGTGTGTAAACCTCCGCTCGACAGAACATTTCAGCCTGAACTTGAATAATAAAAACGGTCGTCGTGATTTACCCAACGACTCCCTTCAAGTTTCTTTTGTTTGTTTGTTTTGCCGTTGGCCGTTTCTAACGACAGCTAAAGGAGCACGAATGACCCGGACGAGGCTGAGAAGCGGACTCAAGCGAATAATGTAAGTTCTCCGTTATCATGTTTTAGTTGGTCCCATCGGTCGTTTTTTCATCTTATTTGTATTTATTTCGCGGTTACGCTTTAAATTATATGCGCCCATCATACGAAGCCGGCATATGGGGCTTTATAGAACTGTAGCCTAGTTTTCACAGCTTATTTTCCTGGCATCAAATGCAAAATATCTGTCGAGCACGCACTCGATGGAATTAAACGAGGAATAACTCATTTTATTTGTGCATGTCGAGGAGAATAATGGAGTTATAGACACATTAGAGATAGAAAAGAGGTCAGTTTCTCATGGCCAGCCCTTTTTGTTCATGATTTTCAAATAATCGATCGTGCTGCTCTCTTATTTGGGTTTGTGTAGATTCTTCTCTGTTACTAAAGGCACAATGAGACTGCTCTGGTCTTCTCATTTAAAAGAAAAATAAATCTAAGGTGTGTATTTCATAAAAGGGGTTGCTCTCTAAAATATTCTTGCCGGACTATTTTTTACAGACCTATTTCATCCAGTCTATATCAGATTGTAGAACAGTATGTCATTCAACATAGTAAAATTAATAAATGAATCTCAACTGAAATTATTATTACTGAAATAAAATATTCTGTGACCCCTTTTGTACTAAGAATGCATGCTCTAATATTTTAGTTGGCTTTCTTGTCTTGTATTTGGCATAAACAAAGTTCTCAGACAATATGCACCTTTTAGAGTTGATGATAATGCAGTTATCGAAATACATGCAAGTTATTTTACAAAGGTTTTATATCTCTGCATAATGCTATTGTTGTATATGTTATTTTTATTTTTTTTTACAGCCAGTGAGAATAGAGCTCTTTCTGAAACTTAAGACTGTGTGTGTGTGTTTGTGTGTGTGTGTCTGTGTTGCAGTGGGGCTTGAAATGGCGAAGATCTCTTTCAGACTCAACCCAGAGATGGAATGTACGTCCTCTTTTTATCTGGTATGATTTTATCTAGATTATCATTTTTTTTCCAGAGTAACCAAAAGTAATTTTATGTGATAATAATCTGCTGTTATATGCCGAAAGTGAGATGTTTTGTGCAAGTACATCAGAGAGATGTTGAATGATGAAGCCTATTGAATAATGTAAACTACAGTTTCATGCGCGCATCATGCTTTATTGTGCATATGTGTTTTATAATGTATTATTATTAGATTTGAAAGTACAATGATTTGTAAATCTCATTATGTGTCTCTGAGGCTTTAGTTCTGGTTGTTGACCGCTCTGTGTGTTACACACACATGCTATATGTTAACTAACATCCTTTGAGATTTATGCAGATTATGCGATTACTAACCTAGGTTAATTTGGCCTGCTTATGCTCTAATTTCCGTCTGTGAATCAGTTGCTAAACTGAAATAAGCACAAACTTTTTTTTTTTACTCCGTAGGAACATAAACAACTTTAAATATATTTTGAAAGCACAATTTTATCACCGCCAGATTTATTTCTCTATTTGTAAAATGTGTTTTGAATTTGTTGTCAGTGGTAGTTTTGGCAGACCAAGTGCATTAGAGAAATTCTGATGTGCTTTAGTTGTACTTATCGTTGCTTGTTTGCATTTTGAATAAATAGAAATAACCTCTAAAACTAGTTTTAGGTATTTCTGAGGTTTTACATAAAACCTCAATCAGATGTTTTACATATGCGTGCCTCTTAATGTGACCCCAACGCTCACTATAAACAACAGCATTCATTATTTTGAAGGGCCTGTATATTAAAATTTTTTCCACATTCACTTTTTCAGCCATACACCTTTTGAGAGAGAAGGAGACATTCAGAATGCAGATGATGTCAGCACTTCAAAAACAACTGAAAAAAAAAGAAAAGAAAAAGGTCATCAGTCATTCCAGCAATCTGTTTCCAGTTGTCTTAATGTTGTCACTCAGCACTGGAGTTATCTTGCCAAAAATATCTTTTCATTTACATCTCCTGTCGGAGAAATAACCAAACCGCCGTTGAACACAGAGCTACGTAACCCAAGGCAGGAAGGCTCAGGCCAGGCCGATGCTGAGAGCGCACGACCGAGGCCAGATTGCATTCCGTAGGTCTTGCTGAGTTCGTAAAGTGTATGTGCATTCTGGAAGTGTCTTTCCATGACTAGCCCCTGGTGCTACAGCCACGCCAAACTGTCAATCCCACAGGAATGTCTCCCCAAACTCTTTGCAACAGATGACAGAAATTTGGCGTATGGTATTGTCATATTCTTTTTCTCTCAGCATTTTTTTCCCCTCCATCCCTCCTCTGCTTTTGAGATCACCCTCAAGTTTTTCAGTGTGCTCTCCCCTTTTTCTCTTGCTGCTTGTCAGCAGAGACAGAAGGCCAAACATGTAATGTGTCAACATGACCTGGACTCGGTGCTATAATCGGAGTGTTTCACTTGGCCTTTTGAAAGGATTTGATAATGACGATGACTCGTTGCCGCCATCTTTTGCAAAGACTTTGCTTAAATTGAGCAAAGCCTACCAATCCCTTCAATACTACAAAAAGGCGAACAATCCTATGCGCCAGCAGTGTCATAAATTCATCTGTCTCGTCACTGGCCTGAATCCAAGCTGGTTTACCTCGGTTAACCCTTCGAAAAAAGCATACATCATTTGAAATTTAAAATGCAATCACCACAGGGAGGGGAGGCGCCTCGTCTAACATGACACATTCACACAATCAGTCCTCGCTTTTGTGTGGCTCTCGGATACAAGCGGCCGGATGATTTGAGTGGCCTGTAGTGTCAGCTGAGGTCAGGGGCGTGTCCTGAGCTTTTAGCCTGTATAGCCTGTCTGAAGCTGGCACTAAGAGGTTGCACAGATGTGAGGAAGAGCCATTGAAGCAATGCGTGTCTGACAGGAATCGGGAACATTATAGAGCACAGGGGGACGTGCCTAAGCTGCACAGATGCCAAGTGCAGCAGAGGACAATCAGCTTGACACACATTCTGCAGCCACGGGGTTGTGTTGTACCTGTCATGCAGGGAGATGTCAGGTGACGCATTTTGTGAGCACATGTGCATGGGTAACTGAGGTCATGCGTTTGATTTATGTGTGTCGGTGTGTGTGTGTGTGTGTGTGTGTGTGTGTGTGCGTTCAGTTCAGAGAGGGAACTTGTGGGTATGAGCAAGGAGCTCATAAGTGCTTGACCCAATTTCGCAGGCAGAGAAGAATTCGGCAGTGAAGGCCTTCCTCTGTTAGTGTGAGGTTGATGTGCTGGGTGTTTCCTCCCAGGGTCTAACAGGAAGCTCATGTTTGAGTTCATTTGAGGACAGGGAGAAGGCTTTTCTTTCCACTGCAGATCGTTCTAGAGAGGGGGAGAAAACCAGGGCCTCAGCTCTGAATCGCCCTTTTGCAATCTGGCATGTGTTTTAGCTCCTTATACTGCTGTATTGTCTGTTTTGGCTGAACTTAGGTTTTTTTGCTCCTGCCAAGAAAACATCTATTTTTTGGGCTTACAGTGAGCAGAAGCTGAGATCCTGAGTCAAAAATGACTTAATGAATCCTGCGAGCAAATGAAACAATCCCCTGCAGGGTTCTTTTCTGCTTCCTTTGGTTCGGTTTTACATTCCAGGCTCAACTGTGCCGGGTCGTGACCCATGAAAATGCTGTGCTGTTCACAACAGTTTTGGATTCATATGCACAGCACATATGAAGCGTTTGTGCCTTTCATTGAGTTTTAGTGAATGCTCATAGACTATGATTTGTTGTTCACAGGTTCGGGGATTTTGGATGACATTGACAGACATGTGTGTTGCAGGACCACGCAGGTGAGAAAACTGAAGTGACCAACAGCACACACTTGCAGCACCACTCCATGCCAGAATAAGCCAGTTTTGTAAAGGAAATCATATTTATTATTAATTAAAAAAAATTTTATTGGCTTAAAAATAGGCATATATTACCTAACTGTTTTGTTGAATTGTTCTGGATGTACTGGACACATTAAAATTTTACCTAAATGTTAGAAAGTTTATTTTACAATAATAATTATTTTACAGTACTTAATGATTTTGTATAATCATCGTCTTTAATGTATACTGCAGCCAGTCTGCAGGCTTGCAGTATTCGTGTGGTCTCTTTGAAATGTGAATTCTGTGTGGGAGGCCTCTCTATTCATCTTCCATGAACATTTCATGTTGATCATTTGGTGAAGTAAGAAGATATCAGGTACTCTAGATATGTCCTTTCCCAACTAGAATGTACATGATACATATTGCATAATCCTAAATGTTCTGATACTTGATTACATGTTCAGAACTTCTTAAGCAGATCTAATCTTTCATCAGACAGTGGGGTTGTTCAAATCTAGGGCACGTCTTTGAGAGCTTATTTATATGGTGGGCAGAGCAGGAAAATAATGAGGATTGACCTATTAGTCTCCCATTGCATCAGTTTGACTGAAATTAGAGGCAGATTTGGGATGAAAGGTTCGCAGTATACAGATTGTCTGAAAATGATCACTTCAGTGTGCATAACCACACTGATCAAACATGATTTATCTTATTGGTGAAGTTGTTGTCTGATCTGCAGGGTTGGTTTTGGGCTTCTTTATGACTGTCTTTCTCTAAATCTGTTCATCACTGTGTAGGTTGGTTGACATGTTGATTTTTACATGGATTTTCAAGTGCGTAAAATTAGCATGACACGAACGAAAACATTTTGTCTTTCTGTCTTTACTTTTGCCAAACATCCCAGTACCTTACAAATAATTTTATTTACTCAAGACTCAATGCTCCCAAACTTTGTAAGCAATCAGAAAAGTATCCAGATACAGATCCCCTGTAAAGACCTTGTCTCAGATGATCACCAGGACAAGACCACAGGAAACTGATGATTCTTCTGCACAATCAGACTTTGCTGCAGCCTGGAATTGAACTGCTGGTTTTGTCTGGTCAGAGGAGAACTGGCGCCCCAACTGAGCCTGCTTTCTCCCAAGGTTTTTGTCTCTATTCTGTCACCGATGGAGTTTTGGTTCCTTGCCACTGTTGCTTCTGGCTTGCTTAGTTGGGGTCACTTCATTTACAGCGATATCGTTGACTTGATTGCAAATGAATGCACAGACACTATTTAAACTGAACAGAGATGACATCACTGAATTCAATGATGAACTGCCTTTAACTGTCATTTTGCATTATTAACAAACTGTTTTCCAAATGAATGTTGTTCAGTTGCTTTGACGCAATGTATTTTGTTTAAAGCGCTATATAAATAAAGGTGACTTGACTATTAGCAGGGCTCGCAAAATCGCTATACCGATGTCCCGGGGCTATTGTGTTTTCCAGTCGGTCTACCAAAATATTTCACCCCCCTGCCCGACAGGCTTGAACCGTGATATAATATTCCTTCTTTGATTTGCGTTGTCCACTAGCTTGTTGGGTAAAACTGATTGCACTTGTTTCTTAGTCTTTCCGAATTAAACATTCAAGTGTTTTAAACCATTCACACGCTTTCGGAGCTGCGAGCACTCATTTAAAGCATGCATAGAAAGCTACGTATCAGGCAATGTCCGTACACAGAATTGATTCCTCTTTGTATCCTTTGTATCCTTGCATCTGAATGAACACTTACACAAAAAATTACCTGAAAATAACAGTCTTTGCAAGTATTTTCATGAACAAAGTTATGTCTTAAGTGAATGTAAACAGTGGAGAAAGACGTCGAGTGCATTATTTTATTGGATATGTGCATTCTGTCTTAAAGTGGCAGCAACCTATAAATACCTGCTGTTCCATAAGCGTCACCTGCTGTCAGAGTGTGACATTTGCATGTTGTTCACAAAGCTAAAATCAGACCATTCTGTTTTTGCTTCAATTTTTAATTATACAATCGAATTATAATCTAATTAACATTTATTTAGCATATTGTTTGGATCGTGATTAAAACACAGTGGTTGCCTCTGATTTTAAATGGAAAAAGCACAGCCAAAGCATTAGTTTGTTTATATGAAGCCATTTATTTTATTTGTATTATTTAATTATTTGATTTGGGATTTGTTCAGCATTTTGTTGGAGAAATAATAAAAGGACACCTTTTCATTTATAATTTGTCTTAAATCTAATTTTCTTAAAAAGAAATATTGAGAGAAAATTGTATCGTGAAATCAGTATCATGGATCACATCGCATCGTGAGTTGAGTGAATCGTTATATCCCTATATGCTACTAGTTTTTTCTGTGGTGTCAAAGAGGTATTCTATTATTTAAATAATAAAGAACCATATTTTTTTGCTCATCTGCAAAATGACCCGATCTGTTATTCAAAATCTGATATGATAATGCAATATGATCCGAGCCGTGGGTTTTTTGATCTGTTGCACCCCTTCTTTTTTGACTTGTTGTTTTTAACCATGCTGATTTGTCCACAGTAAAGTTCAGCCATTTTTTTTTTTTTTTCGGGCTACTTAAATTTATTTTGGGCTACCAAAATCTGAAGAATATCTGCCTGAAGGGCTACCAGCGAATTAGGAATTTGCGAGCCCCATTTAGGATGTTTGCACCACATATTTCAATATACTCTGTGGGTATAGAGAGATAGAGAGGAGGATGACACTTGAAACAGCTGGTTTATGAAGATGCACTTTATCACTCAATCATCGAATGGTCTCTTTCACACATTAGACCCATTTCTTTGTCTCCTGCAGTGTGGATATAATCTAAGGTCGTATGCCAGTTACAACTGTCATCCAGATGTTTTCTTGCGTGTTCTGATGCTCCCTCTGTTAGTACTTAATGCCATTTTTGCATAAATGTTTCTCATCTCTAGCAAAGAGTCTCATGCTTACTTACACAAGCTTAAAGACCACATTTTTTTTTAAGGCCTAATGTGTGGCATAAACATGACCAGCGTGACACTGTCATTGCTGGTTTCATCCCAGTCTTTGCTGTCATTTCCCATCTGTACAGACTACAGAGTTTTCTTTGAGCGACACATTAACAGATAAATAGTGATAAACAGAATATCCACGTTGTTGACTTCTTTTAGAATTAATTGATTCATGAATCTTTTTTTTTTTTTTTTTTCGGATAATTACCGCTTAACTGTATACAGTAACTGACCCATCCAACTAGTTTCTTACACAAATGTGCTAAGTTCATAAGTTGTATTTATTTGCAGTTATTTAAGTAGCTGCATAATAAATGCATTTATATAACACATCAGAATGGGGACAGATACAGTACATGTATATAGTTAATTTAATCAATAATTAATAACTCTTATAATTAAGTAGAATTAACTAGAATTATGGCATTTATCAATATTTGCTGAAAAAAAGCCACCAATGCAAGACTAATTAAAATTCCATTTTATTTTTGAATGGATACATGTACATTTTATGCATAAATACATATATTTGTAATATAATGAATACATTTAAAAATGAATACATTTTTGTTTCCATATAATTCAATGAAAATAACCTACAGTCATAATTTTGTAACAGAGTTCGTCATGGTTACTTAGATTCTGTTTAGACAAGACGTGTTATTGTTTTTGTTTGTGATTTGTAAAAAAATTACAAACAAAAAAATACACACACACACACACACACACACACACATATATATATATATATATATATATATATATATATATATATATATATATATATATATATATACATATATACATAATACTCTCGCAGGGTTTTCCAAACATTGATTTATTTGTGTCAGGCAGCCACACTATCAAAACTGACCGCCAAAAAAATAGATTTTCCAAAAGACGTTGACTTCATTGAATAAACATGAGCACTGCACGTTTCAAAATCAAAAACCGGTGCAGGTGTTTTTATATCACTGTATTTCAGAAGGAAACCGACTGTATTTATAAAATTTCATTTTAATTTCATCTTACATGTAATGCTTGATAAGGCAGCATTTGTGAGCTCAGCGCTGCTTTACAGCCGTTACTGGAGAAACCTCTATCTCTCCCGCTATTAAAGCACCTCCTACTGGCAGAAAATTAATTTGCATATATATGTATATATGGCGGAGGGGCAGTGCCGCTACAAATATAGTGTAAGGCTGTGGGAAACACTGTCTCGCATGCTTTTTAAAACAATTCCCTCGCTCCTTTGTCTTCCTCCTCCCCCTCCTGCATCAACTCTAATAGCTGACGACTTCGCCACATTTTTCATTAATAAAATTAAAAACATCAGTGCACAATTTTCAACACTACAATCCATCAAACACATCTTATCAGCAAACATACACTCATTCATTCACATCCTTCTCTTCACTCTCTGAGGCAGAAGTCTCCAAACTCATCCTTTCTAATCATCCTACTACTTGTCCGCTTGATCCTATTCCATCTCATCTCCTTCAAGCCATTTCTCCTGCAGTTGTACCTGCACTGACTCATTTAGACAGGCTCATTTTTTCAGCATCTTTCACCATGAGTGCCATGTTTTAAGACACTGTGTCAAGTTAAAAATATTGCAACTTTGACAAATTAATGTGCTCCGTCCAGCTGTAACATAAGAACCCAATCTGTGTGACTGTGAGCTTATTCCATCTGCTCTCTGTTGGTGCGCGATAATGGAATCAGAATTTCATATCAATTTCATATCATAGCAAAAGCTTCAAATTTAGCCGTTGTTACATTACATTTAGCCGTTGTTACATATTTCCGATACTAGTATCGGAAATATCACCGATACCACAACAAATTCTGGCATCGGCGAGTACATGAACCCATATACCGATCCAATACCATTTTCAAGACCTAGTTATGACCGCTAGCTTTGCCTAACCGCTGCACGGTTCTTCTTCGCTGCTCAGAATGCATTGCAAACACAGGAAGTTGTGCTGTGTTGCCACAAGCAACCCCTGTTTAGAGCAGCGAAGAAGAAATGAAAACGCGTTAGCAGCACTGATCTATATATGACTGGATCGCTCATCGTGTTCTAAACTGCCAACAGACAGTGAAGCCGCTTCTATATCATAGATCAGTGGTTAGCAGTATGTCCGCTGTTTAGCAGTATTTCAGACTGGACCAACCAGACAGTAAAACGGCGACTAGGGATGCCACAAGTACTGGCACTTCACTACCAAGTCGGTGCTGAAAATTTAAAAATGTGTTGATACCAGGGTCGTAGTACCGGTAGTAAGTTACCGACTCCCGAGATATTCGGTCCCCGCAGCTGCGTTCATTCGCTTCCGTGTTAGTCTAAGTGCAGGGCTCCATACTGTAGCCGAATTTATACTAGTGTCTGTGAATATTAAACTGCAAAATACTATTTAAATATTACTCCTGCAAATTCTACATCTCTGTGGGAGACGGGCGCAGATGCGCGGGAGCTCGCTGTTTTGTAGTCTCTGCCGTGTGTCACTATATGAGGACACGAACGCATAAACCGTCACTTCATGAGAATTTACCATTTCATTTGAGAAAACTGTCATATCATAAACACAGACACTCAAAGATCTTCATGGCGAGTAAATTGACAATATATTAAGCTACTGTTGTAGCCTACAGTAGATTTAGCTACCTCTCTATGTAGTAATAATACGTCTCTATTAATAATAATAATTATACCTAGACGGTTGCTTGTTTTTTACTTGTTTTGTTGTAATGAGATTATCTGATTAATATAGAATTTTTTATATTCCTAGACTTATTTGTTGCAGTTTTTTATACAGTTATATTGTAGATTTTTGGCTGCATTTGAAGTTCTTTTTCGCTTAAGAAAATAAATAATATTACTGTCAAATTCATGTCAGATAATAAAAATACTGTAATAAATACAGTAGTTCACCATGTATTTGTTCATGTTTTATCAAGGGATAAGTCTGAAGCACACCATAAAATAATTCTAGCAATTTGCATAGGGCTAGTTGTATATACAGATACACACCCAGGTATCGGATCAGTACTCGGTATCGACCGATACCCTGAGCCCAGGTATCGGAATCGGTATCGGGAAGAGAAAAAGGGTATCGGAACATCTCTAGTAGTAATAAAATCATCCGGCTTTAGCAGAAGTGTGTCCTTGAGTTATTTCATTGTAAGAGAACATAGCCATGCATAAAATGTTATTACATAAACTTTTTGTTTGGCATGTAATAAATCTAAGAAGTTGCATAGGCATAAGTTGTTTTTTTTTTTTTTTTTTTTTTTTTTTATGAGCAAGTGAAATGCTTGTGCCTAATGGTGTTTTAAAATGATTTACCTCAGCCCACCGTCAGGCTATGACTAATGTGATTTTTATTTGACTGACATTATATGACCTGTAGAAGAGTTTTTGTTTGTTGCAAAGTAATGTAATTTTTCTTCAGGTTCTGCAGTAGTAGTGCAAGTAGTGAAACTTTCTATTTTTGGTCTTCAAAACGCTGTTGATTGTGACGACATCTGACAAGAATCTGCCCATCTGGTGGAATAAAGCTCCTTCCAGCTCTTTATTGGTAAAGATCCTCCCTTGTCACATTCAGGTGACCATTGTGTCAACCTTAAGCAGTTCCGTTTGTTAGTCAGTTATGGATTGCCTTTTCTGCATTCACAACAAAAACATTTGAAATTCCTTTGTCAATTAATCTTTCAAAGGACTAAGAAGCTAATTCATGTTTAAAGCTGTGTTTACTTAGATGTGGCAATATTCTGACCCCTATAAGAAAACTAATTGTAGATTTCCCAAAAAGTGTACATTTTGGCTCTGTGATGCTGTTAAACACCCTGAGACAGCAACTTTGGCTTGACCATTGGAATTAGTTTGTTTAATTCTTAAATGAGAGTCATGACATGAACAATAAATGCAGAAAATTCTGAAAGTTTTTTAAACAAACATCCACTGAAACTCTCATAGACCTGTTGTTACTGTTGAGTTTGAAGGCCCAGCTCTAGACGAGGGCTGCTCCATGGGTAGGCCAGTGTTGTATTGTTGGCAATGGCTCATTTGAATAGCCCTTTAGTATTTTGTGTGAGCAAGTCAGCGCCATTTGCATTTGTTCCAGTCACAAAGCTTTACAGGTCAATAGAGACCAAGCTAACATGCAGAGGAACCCTCTCTCCTCTTATTCTCCTTTCTCTCCTGTCTCTCAACCTTCTTTTGCCCTTCCTTGGTTGTCATGATAAACTCTGCCTGTCTCCCTGGGAATGTGTTTGTGCATGCATATGTGTGCGTGTGTGTGTAGCAACACCTCAGATGTCTGGTGAGTGATTAATTCTAAACTGGGAATAAGATTGAAGAGAGGCCCCTGGTAACCCTCAAGCAAAAACCAACAATAATTTGATTATCACACTTGAACATGCTTATTTAGCCCGTGCATGGTCGTGCATGCGTGTGTCTGTAGATCTGCACACTTAGGCAGCAGAACACAGAGCATACCTGATTAAATGGAGCCCATTCAAGACTGTTGTTTGTAAGCACTTTGAATGACTGCAGTGCTGACACATAGCTTCTTAGATGCACACACACAGACAGAACCAGAAGCCCTAGGTCTTCATAATTAATCCTAGAGTGAGCTCATGGCCCTATCCTCAAAGCTTTAACTCTGTTCTTTCCATATGTCAATCTCGTGCATACATGTGCACATACAGAGAAAGAAGTATAGACATGACAAAAGTTTCTCACTTGTAACAAAAGCTCCTTGATTTTTTTTTTTTTGAGGGAGAGGGGGCATTTTTAAGAATTACAGTTTTTGTGTACATGCATGTGTTTATTTATAACAAGTACCAGTTTAGTTGCATTCCTTTAGTTGAATTAAAGAAATAGTTTACCTAAAAATTACAATTCTGTCGTTATTTGTTCAGTGTAATGTCATCTGAGTTTCTTTTTTCTGGGTAATTTAAATCGAGTTATTTACAGAAGAATGGCCAAGCTGCTTTTTCCATAATGTAAAACTAAATTATAACTGCAGCTGTGAGGCAGGTTTTAATACATATTTCAGTGAATAATGACTTTAATTTCAGTCAGTTCCTCTCATAAAGTCATTCCAAGAAGATTTGGTGGTGCACTTTTACTTTTTTAGAGCTTGACAGGTCCTGATTTCCCTCTGTTTACATTGAATGGATGAGAGAAGCATCAATATTCTTCAAAAGTTCCCGTTTTGTGTTGTACAGTTTACAAAAATTCATATTTATGACATTGATCAAATTATGACATTTTTTTGGGTGAACTATTTCATATTTTATTTCTATTATTTTATTTCTTAAAGGGTTACTCCACCCCCAAAATGAAAATTTTGACATGAATCACTTACCCCCATGTTATTTCAAACCAGCTTCTTTTGCTACAAACTTTCTAAGTTGGTCGCATGAGCACATGATTTGGTCTCAATGTGTTTTTATTTTACTTATTTATTTTTATTTTTTGCACTACAACATGGGATTAATCAATGGATGCTTTATCATAGTTTATATATGGAAACAAAAGTGGTTAGCATTCAACCCATTCTTTTTCATCAGTATTATTTGTGATTAGAATTTTGTGAATGGCAATTCCTATTTTGCTGTGTAATAAGCGTGGCTTTGGGTGCTTTCACTGTCAAATTCATGATCTTGTCACGTTTTACAAGAAAAAAAAATTGTTGTTTTTCGTAGAACTTTCACTTTTCAAGACTAAAACAAAAGATGGATTCATTGTTATTCTTAATTAAAAAGCACAACAACAATAAAACCATAAGATACAATGACAAACTAGCTTACAAAACATTTTTTTAACAAAAACGAATAAGAAGAGCCATGGGAATAGGCTAATTTTCTGCATGATCTGTGATTGGCCGATCATACTCATGTCTTTCCCATTTTGAGCCAATCCGTCTACTTGCAGCTGTGAGTGCAGCCGCATGCAAACATGCAATTTACGTTGAAGTTTTTTACTGTGAGTGAAGAAGACACTAAGTTTGCTATTTGTGTAACTTTTAAGGCTAAAATAAACCGCGGGGGTTTTAAGGCACAAATTTTGCCTATACATATGCTGGCAACATTTATTACCCACTTATTGCATTATTATTATTATTTGGAAGAGTATTGTACACTTCAGTTTTGTTCATTCATAGGATATTTTGACTTTTTTAAGACATTTTTTTTGAGAGTTAAGTGAGAGAAGATCCTGTAACTTGGAAAAATGTAATGTTTAATAATTTATTTTATTATAAAAATGCTTTGAAGAAAAGTAAATTTTTGTTTGTATATTCTGTCAATTATAGTTTTTAGAAAGAAAATCGGAATCAGCGAAAATCGGTATCGGCAGATCACACTTACAAAAACAAAAATCAGATATCGGAATCGGCCAAGAAAACTGCGGTGTATCTCTCTATTTATCATGATGGTGCAATTTTTAAAATAGTTTTATTTATTGACCTATTTTTAGTCAGAAGCTAACGTTTTAATAAAATGTCTTTATTTTAGTCTTGTATATCAATCATGACCATCTGATATGATATGTAAAAAGTGAAAATAAGTTGTTCCCATGATTGATATTTGATTTGATCTAACTCTTAAAATTATTTTATTTGTTTTGTCTAATATAATCAGTCATAATAATTTATTTATATTAGCCTCATAAGAGAATCTCTATTAGCACTGTTAGTTTTACTGACATTTTTACAGTGTTTGTGTTTGCGCTTTTGACAATGTTTTTAGTGTGGCTGCAGGAAGGCAGTAGTCAATCTCTGCATCTCTCTTGTGGCCGTTTATTGTCCCTTCTGAGCTGGACAAGTGAATTTGCAGCACAAAATGTGGGCTGCTGGATCAGCATGCATGCTACATAAAGACTGCTTTTGTTATAGCCTGCACGCTCATGACCACTGACATCTATAACCCCTCACCCCCAACCACACCAAACTCTACCGGGCTGAGTGGAGAAACCCCCATGGAGGGAATGGATAGTGACTTTCAGTCTTAGAAGCTCACATAAGAAATGTGAGGACAAAATCTTATCTTATTCCATTCCAGATCAAATTGAAGTGAATTTGTCTCATTAGAGATTCATTAAATAAGGATAACACAATCCTTAGCTATATATCAGATAATGTTCCAGTGCAGCATAACGCACTCTATTCGCCAATTGCGATGTAACTATGATTTGAAAATTCCACACTGCCCTTTAACCCTCTGGAGTACAAGGGTATTTTTGGGGCCTGGAGAAGTTTTGTCATGCCCTGACATTTGTTTTTTCAGTTTCTTATAAATATCTAAATGGCTAAAGTCTAATCGCACTGTAATCAGCCCAAACTGGGCTATAAATATATGTGAGCAGCATGTATGTACATGATTGTGTTTTTGAGAAAAAAAAATGTTATGTGTTGTTAGTGAAAAACTAAAAAAATCACTTGAATAAGGCAATAAAACACATACAGAACATGTGTTCCCTGGACTTTTGAGAACTGGAGCTTGTAGCCTAGAATTTTTCTTTCTAAATTATGTGAAAATCATCTTGTTCACTCACTTGCAGAAAAAAAATATTGATTTAAATTTTCTAAGACACTTTTTGTTGGTAAAAGTCGAGTAGGCATCAACTATCATAAATATCATTGTGATTTACACCTGAGAAGACAAAGGCCTGCATAATTAGCTGCATAATGAGCCTTTCAGTCAGCTGTGCCACTGAGAGGGGAAGAGTTACAAGAAAGAATGTGAGGACAAAATTAATTTATATAATTTTATGTTTGTAGTATATTTAGAATATATTTAATTATCCCACAACATAATTTAATATCCACTTGCGAGTGCAGTTAAACAGTTTATTAGGAACACTTTCAAACTGAATTTTTTGCATCATTACTCCAGTCACACAATCCTTCTAACAATCCTTTTAAAAAATCCTTTTAACAATCTTATTTTCTACAAAAAAAAAAAAACATGTATTATTATTATTATTATGATTATTATTATTAATGTTGAAAGGAGCTGAGAATATTTTTTCAGGTTTTTTTGGGGGGGGGGGGGCAGCATTGTTACATTTGTTACAGTTACATTAATTTGTTACATTTATCATATTTACATCAAGTTTTTGAATCGTATAGTAGTGTATATTGTTATTGAAACTTCATAATGTTTCACTTGATTATACATTTAGTCAGGAATTATAGTTTGGAAAAAGTCTTTGGAAAAAGTCTAACTAGTAAAATGTTAACACGTTATGTGAAAACTAGTACAAGTATATAAATAAATAAAAAGAGACTTACTCATGTTTATGATCTCTGCTGAATAAAGTGCTTCATTCTTTTTTTTTCTGAGGAAATCCAAATCTCAAATCCTCAACCACATCACATCTTTTTGGGGTGAATTATGTCTTTTTCCTCTCATCACGAAGCAAACAGTTAAATAAAAAATCTTGAAGAACAGTCTCTCTGCGTTGTTTTCTGTTGTGTGGGCGTATTCAAGCCGCGTGCTTCAGTGAAACATTATAATAGGGCGTTCAGCGCGGGGGCGTGGTCGCATTAGAAAATAACGAAGGGAGACGTGAAAAACAGACATCGTGTTGTTTTCATATAGATTACTTGATCACAGAATATTTGTTTTCGGCAGCACTTGTTTAGTTTAAAAGTAGACATGTCAAGCTTTCTATAGATATATCCCTCGTGTCTCTTCGTTGAGTATTCACTGAGTTACAGTTCATTTTAATGACACGTGTCTAAATGAAGATCAGCACAGACAAAGGCTGCAGACAGCACACCTTGTTTGTTATCTTTATTTGATAAATGCACAAAGTTTTATGTCATGTCTGTATGCAAAAAAAGTAAACCCTTTACAGACTCGATTGATGTATTGCTCTTATCTGTACGATCAAAACTGAAAGTGTAATTTAAGTCCTTTTCAGGGTTATCAGGAGAAAATGACTCATAACGCATATACGCGTTAATCGACTCCAGAGGGTTAATGCTGTCAGTCGATGACAAGCAGAGCGTGTGGCACTTGAGTGTGCATGTCTGTTGGGCCTCAGTCGACACAGACCTTGGAACTAGAGCATTGAAAGCGACGTTGCCTTGCAGCCACCGGGCAGATATTGCACCATGTTCACCTCAGCCTATTAAAGGTTGGGATTCCCATCGGGAGAACACTCACACGCAGACAATTAATGGAACAAAAAAAAATAAGAAGAAAAACCATGACAAGATAATACGCTTGCGATAATGAGCCTCCACTGACCTATAATCATCCTTTTAAAATGAATTTTAACCAAGATAACGTCCTTGAACACCAGCAATGACAAGTGCCACATTCCGTGTGGTTCTTCTAAAAATTCGATGTTATTATAGACTTGCGATGATGACCTAGGCAGAGATTGTCATTCCCAGGAGAGAAAGCTGACTTCTAGGCCAACGTTTTATGGTGCTTAAGGAACGATTGAGAAATATAGATGATGCAATACTAATGGATTTTATGTTGTATTAATTAAAACTAAAAACTACGTAACTAAGATCATCTACAAATGCTAGTCTGGCCCAGATAATGTGTTTATGCTTTTTAAATTTAACAACTTAAAAAATTTACAATTTAACAAGCATAGTGACTAAATTTAGTCTGAAGCTGAGCTCAGTTAAAAAAGGAAATTACTCTACAAAGTTTATTTCATGGTCTTGCTGTTATTAAAATCATGCTTCACTTATCTGTAGGGTTGGGTATCGATTGGGTTTTTTATGATACCGGTGCGAAATAAATTCTTTTAAAATGGTTATGAACAGATACTTTAAGAAAAAAAAAAAAAAAAAAACATGGATAACTTTATATAGCATTCACATGCTCCTTGGATGCTCTCATTTCCCGAGCTGTGCTTCCCTTATGCTAACCCTAATAAATGTATTTCACGTTCTGGGTCATTATTTAATACAAAACAATATTTAATACAAAACCACACATCTCTGTCAATCAGTCACTCAAATAAGTGAATTGACTGAGTGCTGTCTGTCATTGTCTTTAAAGGGTACATAACATACACAGTTTCACCTAATCTCATGTTAATCTTGAGTACCTAATAGAGTAGTACTGCATCCTTCATATATCCAAAAAGTCTTTAGTTTTATCATATTTATAAAAGAAAAATACAGCTTTCCGATTCTTTCAGGAAAAAGCCGAGCTCCTGGAGGCATGCCGTGAGCGGAGTTATAATACTGATGTTTTGTGTTGTTGCCATTAACATATATTCACTTATATGCTGATTTCCAACAAAAAAACAGAAATTTGATGCAATTGTACTTACATGAATGGCGTCTTTTATCACAGGGATGGCTCCATGTTTCAATAGCAAAAGATGTGCAAATCCAGCATCGACTTGGGCCTTGTTTATAAAACATTCATCACTCAAATGACCAGAACACACAAACGAACTTGCTACACTCCGCTGCTGCCCCGGAAAAACAAACTGCATCCTCTGTTCGTGTAACGTTGGGTTCTTGGGGAAGCTGAACACAGTAAACTTTCCCTCACATCCAAAAATGCACTTATTTGGAGGCATTCTCGAACAAATCCTATGCAGCGCTGCCGACGATTTTGAAGCACGTTGATGTGCGCGGTATCGCTCTCCATTCTCCATTTAACACCATTTTACCCCCCCCCTTTAATCAGTTCTGTGAATGACTGTATGCCATATGCACTGTAATATGTTTTATATTAAAGATAACATTTTCAAATGAAAATAGCAACATGATCGTTTTATAAACTATGCATTCCTATGTGTCTAGGGCTACATTTTGGCTGTAGTAAACAGCTGTGGTGAGATGAGAGGTGAACACAGTGAAAACTTTACAGAAGATGGGAAACCGATTGCTCTCTCTTGACCTTTTGTAACTTCTATTTATGACAAAGATACAGATATAATAACAATCTATCGATAAACACACAACTTGTGTTCTCTGTTTCTGTTTAAGTCCCCTCGCACTGCTCCGCTGCGGTATGCAGATTGAAGAGTGTGCTGAAAGACACGGAGGAGGCGAGGTGTGCCACCATTTTCATATGAAATTTAAAGTGGACCGTCTCTAAGGCGATCACCAATTTGTGTACAGTTTATGGAGCTTATCACTGTAGCCCCGCTAAAAATGTCCTAGCGAAGCACAATGCTTCCTATGTCCATTTTGGAGAACCAGGACAAATATTTCAATAGTTTTGCTCTGTGTTCTGATTCGGTTCTAGTACATACCGGTTACTAGGGTTTCGGTACACAACCCTAATAAATCAGCAGTAAAAAACATTTATATAAAGAATTTCATTGTCCAGACGGTGTGCTGATATCAGAGTGTCATCCGGCACAACCTTTCCTTCGGTCGTTGGCGGTTGCGGGGTAAGAGGGTTGACTGGGTGTAGAAGGCTCAGCTGGGGCAAATTCTGGAGGTCTTGTCCATTCGGAGGCAAAGTGACGTGGCACATGCAAAAGCAGTCTGTGCTGGCTTTTAAGAGCCAGAACATTTTAAGTGCCAGAACTGTCCCCATTCCCCTCATACACACACACACACAGCTCTCCAGCACTAAGGAAAATACAGAAGGACTGGTGTGTTAAAATGTATTATTAGAAGCAAACCAGAATGGACAGGCTGTTTGGAGTGGAGATGAGAGTTAACATGCATCAGAGGTTATTTAGTGGGGGAGTGAACGGCACTGAATGATGCCTGCGCTGCGTGTTGGGGAAATATTTGGATACGGACGTAGCAATTAATTTGAGCATGCAGTTTAAAGATTGAAGGTTTGTTGTGTGTAGCTTCAAACAGCTTTTCCTCTCTTAAAATCTTTGAATGCATCAGAAGTCATTTATAATTGAACACTGTTTAAAACTTATTTATAATCTGTGGGCAGGAGTTCATTTGTGGTTAAATATTTGCTAGTCATTTGTTAGAATAATGACTTTTTTGGTTTATGCCCTTTCCCTTACAGCTTAAAGTGATATATTTGGTTCTGTGAACTGCGTACATGTCTTCTCAAAAATACTGCATCTTTTCAATTTTCAATTGTGCTTTTTGACTTGTGTTTTTATTTTGAAATTGTCTGATAGTTTTTAGTAGTTTCAGAGTTAATCAAAGTGCCACCGAACCCTGCTCCTCTCTCCAAACACAAAGTGCTCAGCAGAAAGTTCTGGAGATTGGAGCATGCGGCAGTTAGCGGCCATGCGAGTGAGCTCTTGTGAAGTGGACACGGAGAAAGTCTGTACTGTCGATCCTTTTTTTTTTTTTTGTCCCTTTTTCCCCACATGACTGAATTTTTTAAGGTGAGTTACTTTTAAAGTAGCTTATAAAAGTTTCTTTGTATTTCTAGCTTTCAGATACAGATAAATCCATGTGAAGTCAAATAACTCTTTTTAAATTCATTTCTTTTTTAACCGTTAAATTAAGACCTCCATGATCAACTCGTTCCTAATTAATGGTACTGTAGTACTGCTTGACTTTGTTACAGAATAGTACAAAAATAACACATAACAGCACATGAGTGTGATGATCTAAAAAAAAATTCTTTTATTTCTTAAAAGTAGTTTAGTAACTGTATTATGTAAACGTATTAAGTGTAAATAGCAAAAATCCCTACAGATGTTATTGCACCGATTTAAAAATAAAGAAAAAAAGATGAAAAAATTAAAGTATGTAATTTGACTTTCAGATATGAATTGACAGATTTTGTAATGATGCTTTCATATTCATTACTATTCATTAGAATAAAGTTTATTTTTAATATTGCAATGCCATTTAATCAAGAAATCAACACCTAATAAAAATATATATAAAAATAGCATGTAAGGAAAGTTTAGGAAAAAAATCATTTAAATAGAATTATTGTTGTATTATTCCTGTCTAAACCAGAATTCCACAACCTGATTACACAGTGATTTAAAATTAAAATGTGCGTTGTTGAAATGACTCTTGTTTTAAGCAAATAAAAGAGAGAAGAGCCATTCAGTCTTATTTTTCACTGTTTTAAACCCGTTTTTCTTTTAGAGTATCAATTGTTCAAGTGTGTTAGGAGCATTATAATTTTAAAGACTTAGTTCTTATACCTTTAAAAAAAAAAAATAATAATTAAATGGTGAATCAATATAATTGCTAATAGGAACAAACTTCTGGCTTTGTTGAATCTCGACTGCCGGTAAAAGAAAAAGGAGGACAAATCAAGTTCAGGTGGTTTGTTAAACTTTTTAAATGAGAACATAAATTGTACAATCTTTCTATTATTCTGTCTGAAGGTGAAAAGTTGAAGAAGTGGGTGAAATCTATATTCTCATTCCTTTTTTCTTCCGACAGAAAGTTAAATTACATTGCATCAGACACTTTATGGTCTCAATAGATTTCTGAATTGTCTTTGTTTGGAAACAGAAGATGTTTTCTCTTTTTATGTTAATAAAAATAATACATGTAAAATACCACTTATATTTTTTTTAACACATATAAAAAAATAATTAAAAAAATAGTGACATTTCCATTTTTCATCATGCATATTGAAATGTCATTCAGCCCTTGTCATATTGTGGTCAGTTTGAATCTCTGTTTGCAACACCTAATGTGCCTTATACTTATTTTATTCATTTGTGTTGTCTTTTAAAAAGAAGTGTTTACACTGCTAAATTACAGTAAATGTTTCTGAAATAAATAACCAAAAATAAATTAAATAAATAAATCGCATAAAGTAAAATGATGGGAAACAACCTTTTTATTTTGTTACTACAAATCAGTTGTTTGCAGAATTCAGTATCATAAAATAAATTTCCCATCATAGCACTTCTAACAATGTATTTCTATAAATGCATAAACCATTTCTCTCTTTTTTCCTCTCAAATTTGTCTAAAGTCTCACTAAAACATCTAATCGCTCATTCTTTTTAACATCTCTCAAAATAAATGTATAGTTCATAACTTTTTTTTCCCATAATCTTTTATTGATTAGTGATTGTCATCTTAATAGTGGTTGGTTAGAAGGTCACACCGTTTAGAAAGTAACTTGCATGCAAACCCAGATCAGAACTAAGCTTTTTTTTTCCCTTCTGACTTTTTTCCCCCAACTTATTTTTTTTTCAACTATTTATTTATTTATTTGTTTAAAAATGATTCTTCCTTTCTAGTCTTTTGTTAAGCAGTGCTGACCGTCGATGTAGTGGCTTGGCATTCTGAACACACATGTTCAAGGTTATGCCTACTGTTTTGCAGAGCCGTAACTATCACACTGCACAATTTCTTTCGTTAAAAAATATCAAGACTTGTTAGACCAAAATATGTTTGTTTTATTTATAATACAGACATCTGCATAAGTACACGCAGGGAGCGTCATCCTGCCTGCGTGGACATAGGCGCATGCTGTTATCAGAGGTGACCGCCATGTTGTCTAACTGTCCTCCATTTTGTGATTTCAGACCTTTACTGTACTGTAGCACAGCTGCCCCACCCTTGCGAAATTATGCAGTCGTATCCCGATGGATCCGAAACGCAGACGCTAATCCTTACTGATTTCATCTGGAATTATTGAGCTCTTGAACTTTTTTCCCTTACGGACACAAAATCATTTTAACCTTATGTGATATTGTTGCTTCAGTGTTGCTTCAAATGATGGTACTATTACTGCTCTATAAAAAGCTGTTTTGAAACATCATTATCTTTTTTTCTGTAGAATTGCAGATTCTTTAAAATGTTTAGTTGTAGTGGTAGGGGAGGGATGGGAAATTCTTAAACAATACCATACCAGTAGCTTGGGCTTGTGATTAATAAATGACATCTACTCTTTTACTACTAAGAGAAAAACAGTTCAACTCCTCAAATTAACTGACAGGACAAAGACAACAGCAAACATAAATGCAGTTCACATCGCAAATTTTCTCAGAGCAAGAACAAGGTGTGTGTGTGTGTGTAATTATGGAATATTCTAAGTTTGTGGTAAAATGTAATCACACCCACAGAATCAGTTAAAACATGTAGTAAATTATCAGTTTTTATTTCTTTAATGTAATCCATCATAACTCTCATTTATTTGTATCATTATAGTTTGAAAGACACTTTCATTTCAGACAGTAACAGTGAAGAGTCAAGGTAGTCATCTTTTTTTATTTCTTTCTCATTTATTTTATTTGTGTTAAATAATATTCAAATATGAATTATATATAAAATATGATCACTTTTTTTTTTGCTGGTTTTAATGCTTTAATTATAAAAAACAACTAGTGCAATTCTTTATAGACTATTCCAATCTTATACGGAATCTTGTCTTTAAATGAACAAATCTTTTAAATGAATACATTATTATTATTATTATTGTTGTTTTCAGTTGTTTTCCGCTCATGTTTCTGTCAGTGCCGCGGCGAGCCGTAAAGGTCATTAAGCGTCTTCTGACGGCAGGCAGAGGTCAAGGGAGTTAATCGGAGTTGATGGAGGGGCCCTCTGAGTAACAGTCCTAAGGGGCTCACCTCTTAATCTCTGTTTGTCTGTGTTTTAGTACTCTTTACCTACACAAAGCAAACAGCACCCTCCCTCTCAATGGGGACCAGCCTGCTCGCAGTCTAGCACTTCTGACCTGTGGGTCGTGCCCTTTGTTCCTCTCTCTACAGAGGCTGACCTCAGATTTCACCTCTGTAATTGAGGAGTCCTGTAGACACGTGCCCAGGGGGGCCCAGGAGAGACCACCACCGCTGCAAGCTCACTGCTACCTCTGCGTCGGAGGAAAAGGGTGTCTGAAAATGACGTTTCCTATGAGTCCCACGCAAAAAAAAACATGTTTGGCCGATCAGATCTTTCAGTGGTTTACTGATAATTTCCAGCTGTTTACATTTTTTGTAATGTTGTGTTAAATGTGGCTTTATTGGCTTAAACATCTTCTAAACATACACTGGGCCTTCATAAACCCACTTGGTCAGGTGTATGTGGGGTTGTTTTTATTAAACATACATTTTACTCTAAATATATGTATACTCTAGATATTTTGCGATAGATTTAGACACTGATGTACATTTCAGATCTTAAACATGTTGCTGTTTCTGTGGAACTCCAACTCTCATTTGATGAACTAGGCCACCAACCAGGATTGAAATGCTTCTCACTTCTTTAATCTGTGCCAGGCTTGTCTTGTTGTGTTTTAATTAATTTTTTCGCTTCATGGGAGTGTTATGTTGTCTATATTGAGATGCTGTTGTTTTTGTCTGTTTGTTTGTTTTTTCTCTTCACTGATGAAAAATTGCAGGGTAATGAAGCTCATGTTATTAGTTTTTACTCATTGCCCAATCCACAAAAGCATAATTATGGGTGGGAAATTGCAGCTCATTGATGTGAATCTGCAACACATGGCTGCAAATTCCTTAGGATGCGTTTTTAAGTTGTTCTGGTTGATAGTGTTGGAAACCCTGATGTTAATTTGGGAGGAAAAGAAAATATACTCTAAAGGTCCTGCAGACAGTTGTTAGGAACTTAGATCTCATGAATGGCTTGTTAATGTTCATTTAATTTTTTATTTTAGTTTGTGCTTTTGACATCCTCCTCAATCGTATGTTTAGATCTGATAGGGTTAAGGTACGTTTTAGTATTTAGTAAGGTATTTTTTGACACATGAAGTAATATTTGACATAATTTTATCTTTGCTTCCGTTTTATATATATATATATATATATATATATATATATATATATATATATATATATATATATATAATATTTATATATTATATATATTTTGTTATATATCTATGAATCGCATTGGATGCACTTATTAAATGTGGAAAAGTGACCAGCCCGCTGTGCTTTTTAACCTTGTGAAGACTCACTATAGCCGTTATCGCTCTTTGGTAACTCTAACCCCAGAACACATACATGCTTTTAAATCACACGAGAGTCTTTTAAAAATGATCTCAGCGATGGTGCATTAAAGTGCTCTGAGGTTGAGCCCTGAAAAGTACCATAAAGAGTTTGTTTTGATTGGCGTTTGATCATAGTCTCTGAGCCTTGTGAAGGATGGGGCCTTACAGAACAGCTCACTGTTTGGGAGTTGGCAGCCGACCCAAAACCAAAATTGTATCCTCAAATGAACTTTAATCCAATGTACAACACAACACATGCTCCAAGTCCCGACTCCCTGCTCGCAGGTCCTATAGTAAACAAGCAAGTAAATGAATGCCTGAGAATCAGCATCAGAGAATGAGAAATAAAACAGATAATGTGTTATAAGAAAATGAGAAGCGCGATTTTTCTCGTGTGAGGTGCGCAGCCTTCGTGATTGGCTGACAGACGTGGCGCAATGTGACGTCGGCGCGTCATACCTTGTGCCAGAGCGCGCGACCTGTTGCCATTAGGGAATCAGACTCAATAAAAAGGGGGTGAGAACTTGGAATTTGATTTAGCTGTAACGGTTTTATATGGGTGGGACTCAGCCCAGATTTGGTGTTGAATCGAGGGTGTGGTGTGCGGTATGTAGAAACTAAGCATGTGTGTGTGAGAGTGTGTGTGTGTGTGTAATGAGAGGTCAGTGCCATGAGGGAGCCAGAAAGAGGAGGCCGAGAACAAGGCAAGGAAATCTGGGCGGACCGGGTGCTTTCGGTCCCTCCTCCACGTCAGTGTGTGTGTGTGTGTGTGTGTGTGTGTGTGGATCTGCGTGTGACAGCCTGATGAGCAGCAGCACCCTCTATGCAGCCATGTTCGCTGGTCGACGAGCATGCTTTTATCAACTCTTTTAGGTCGCTAAACGCAGAAAAGGTTCGTGATACAGTCCGAGGAACAGAAGCAGGCGCAGGCCCCACACTAGCACATTTTGGTATGTGTTTTTGCATTCTCTTTGAGCTTGTTCGCTGTAGAGAGATCATCTGTTTGAACTTGTATTTAATTGCTGCATTGATTAACCACAAAAAAAGTTTTGCAATCGACAGTACTGGTATGTTTACAAGAGCGCGCAAACAAAGGACTGTTGGTAAAAAAAAAAAACACAGAATAACGAAATCTTGAATCATTTTTTATTTTTTTTTGCATCGGACTACCTCACAAGTTATTGAGTTCTGGTTCAAAAAGGAGGCGTAACCGAGGTGCACCCACAAAAGATCGAAACTTGATTGGTGGCATGCTCCACTAATTATTCCGGCACCAGGCGGATTCTCAGGTAGGCCGTGGCTGCAGATTGTGTGTACATGAACGTGTGTGTGTGTGTGTGTGCGGTCACTGCAGATGAAATCTCTCTGCAAATTGCGACAGATGTTTCACCTCCAGACTGTCTCACCCATATGCCTGACGCTTCTCCAGACAGTGGGAAGTACAAAGACACCCCAACATTTGCACACTACACTTTTCCCAGAACCCTTCATCATGGTATGGTCATCTTTGAACTGCTGACTCTTTTAACATTTCCTCATTTGTGATTGCTTGTATAGCTATTCAGTGCTTTCGAGCCAGAGGACAGCTTCAAGTATCGAGTTTGGTCTTGGCAGCAGAGCGCCTGCGCGTTTGGTAAATTGTGTTTGAATGGTTCGTAACGGGTGTGAGCGTATGTTTGTGTGCACTCTCCGGGTGAACCGGAGCCTGTGTCACGCTTCCCTCCTCTCTCCAGCTCTCCCTCCCTCTCTCCCTCCCTCCCTACTAGAGCTCTCGCTCACTGGCTGGAGCGGTGATTCAAAGAAAAAGAATAATTGCTCACGTACTCCACTGCCTCTTGGTTTCATCATCAACTTTTTTCCTCCACTTCAGTTTTCCCTCTCTCCTCTCCACTTCTCTAATTCCCTCCCCTTGTCTCTCACTCTCTCTCTCTCTCTCTCTCTCTCTCTCTCTGTGCAGATAGAAATGAAAAAAAGCCTCTACCGCTGTTTCCACAGTTCAGTCTCCTCCCCTTCACCCAGTCTGTGCCAAGAGAAGGAGGGATTTCTACTACTCACAGGATTTTAACCCTGTAGCGCAACCGATTGGCTCAAGCTAGTTCTCTGCCACTTCAGTTTTTCCAGCATGTCTTTTCCACAACTTCCCTAAACCTCGTTGGCGTGTTCTTCTGCATTTTTATCACCTCGAGATGCTTTCAATCGGAGCATTTACAGCAGGCGGAGGTGTGTGGCATTTCTCATCCTCACCAGGGGTTAACGGATCCTTTCCGTTGCTGAGCTTTGAAAATGGCTGTATTCTCCCTGCTTGTTGCATGTCTCGGAGAAGGGAGGCGCCTGGAGTTCTATCACTTTAGCACCACCCTTTCTCTCTCTCTCTCTTTGCCCTCCCTCTCTCTCACACACACATACAGTTCTTCTTTCTCTCTCTCTCTCTCTCTCTTTCCCTCTCTCTGAAAGGGGAGCGGGAGGGCGGTGCGGTGTCGAAGCTTTTTCTGGGACAGGTGCCAATTCCAAACACAAGACATAAAAAGTCAATGAGTGAAGGATGCCTCGATCGTAAGAAATATGTTGCACGATGAAACGCAAGAAGTTTGTGCGACCGTTTGCGCGTGTGGTTGTGTGCGTTCGACTAAATACAAATGTTTGAAGCTAAGATTTGAAATACTTTTCTTCTCTATCTCTCTCACAACACTCTCTCGCTTCTCTGCCGCTCTTCAGCCACTGAAGGCATTTCAGTCATGGGGGGGTGGGGTGAAAAGGGGAGGGGGCTCGGTTTTCAAGCTCCTGAATTATTCATACGCCTGGGCCAATGCTGCGATCGGACTGGCTGGGACATTAACATGCAGCGGACATTCTATTTGTCTGTTTGCTAACATTCCTCATTCAAAGACTTGTTAACTGCAAGACGGGCCGACACACGCGTCTCTCGGGTTGCTATAGTGGCCAGGGTACCGGTCGTCCCAGACCAGGGGACATCAAGCTGACTCGTAGCCCGGCACTGGGGACACGCAGCTGGGGTGGGGGGATTGGCTTGCCCCCCGGCCTACCTCCTTCAGTCCTTGTGCCTGCTGTGGAAAGCTCACTGCCTCCTCTTCTCCTTCTCTGTCTCTCTCTCTCTCTCTCTCTCTCTCTCACTCTCCTTCAACACAGGGCTGGTGAAGTGAGCAGAAGAGGCCTTCAGCACTTGTCCAGGAATGTTTCTATCTACAGGCACACGTCAGTGTTATCGGGTAAGTTGCGAATATTTGAGATTGATGTGATATTTAGTTTTTTTCTTATTTCTCTGATGTATTTCTTGATTTTTGTGTCTTTAGAATGTCTGTGAAATATTCCTGTTATGGTTTTATGGTTTAGACGAAAAAAAGCGTTTTATAAACGGTACGATTCCTGAAGAAAATGGCGTTGGGTCTATGTAATGGCAGTTCATATCAGCACCCAACAAATATGATGTGCCTCTGTAGTGAGGAAGTCGACCTTTTTGTGAGTGAGAAGAGGTATTCTTTTTGGGAGTGAGAGTTTTAAATCGTGTCGTCGGAAAAAGGTTTTTACGAATGAATCTTTATTTTTCTGATGCTTTCGGTGTGTGTTTACTGGAACACTTCAACGTAGTGAATGGACATCAGCTATTTGGGCCTTGTGTTTGATTATCATGTTGTATTGTCGTTTATCTTTGCAACTGTTCATTGCGATTAATATTTGTTATCGTTTTCATAATATTATTGAATTGTAACATGGACACTTATGGATGGAAGCACAATATATGCCACGTCAGAGGTTAGTTTGCACAGTTATGCCTTAAAACTCGAATATACATGACTTTGTGTTAATTATGTAAATGTTTCAATTAGTTTATATATATATATATATATATATATATATATATATATATATATATATATATATATATATATTTATTTTTTTTTTTTTTTGGTTGCTTAATTTCAATAGTTTCAATGTAAATGTAAATTCAACTCAAATTTGTGTCATTTTGACTAAAATATATTAGCGTTTAAATGTACACATATTTCAATATATCAAATATGTCCATATTTCATTTGAAAGCAATTTATACAAATTTTAACCTATGAATATACATTAGTTGTATTTATAAAGAAGGCATTTGCTCAATCTGAATGATTTATGTATTGTTTTAAGGATTTTATTTTATGGATACATAGAACGTAAAGTTGTCTTTTGAAATTTTCATTTTAGAAAATAAATGACCACCCCAGTGTTATTTTTTCTATCTCTTTCACACACACACACACACACACACACACACACACACACACACACACGCGGCTTCTCTCTCGCACACACACACACGTAAAAAAAACTCTTATGGCCCTCTTAAAAGTAAATCATTTATAGGTAAAATCGTATTTACCGAAACAGAATTTACCACCTGAACACTTTATGATATTTAAGAATCATTTGCATAAAATAGCATTGTGTTTGATCAGTTGTAGAATATACAGGTGTAAAAGTTAACAGTTGTGTTTCTTCGTTCAAACAAATGAATTTGGCTCATAGCAGGCTGTTTAGTAGTACGAGTGAGAACACCAGGGGCAGTGCTGATGAAGTGTGTTGGCACAGAAAATGCACGTTGGTTGGCAGTGCCCTCCCCCACCCCTTTTTTGGTTGTGAATGGAGTGTTCCAGAGATGATGTATAGTGTAAAGAACAGAGCAGGTGGCATCATCTAAAAAACGAAGAGGGGGTTTGATATAAGAACGGAGATTTTCAGGATAAACTTACCCCTTTTTTTTTTTTTTTTTTTATGAAAATATTCATGGTTTTGACAAATGCTGACTAGTTCACATTTTATAAATTAAGATGCAATATATAATGAACTTATGAACTTTAAAATGACCTGAAAATTACAGTTTTAAGGATTAGGATTTTCTGGGATCTTTTTTCAAAAATGTTGTCATGAAAATAGAATTGCATGTGTGTCCAACTGTGGCGAGGCACTCCCAGACATGCCGAAAAGCAGCTAGCATGTGTGCACTAACTAAGACACCCACCCTCGCTGTCACATACAGACGTACACACACTCTCTTACACACACCCCGACACACTTGCAGCCATGTGCTCCATAAAAGACCTCTGATTCAGCCCTGAATAGAGTTCCCACGCCTCAGTGTGTGTGTCTGTATTAGTTAAGGGTGTAGACCCCCCCCACCCTTTTCAAAAGATACTCTCACACACACAGTCTAGACTAAAGATGTCTCCTTCATTCTGTTTCGAGGTGTATTTTAACAGCTACACACTGTGAATTGTTAATTCGTTAATTTCGGATGAAATTCCAAGGGTGGAATTTAACGAAGGACGTGACAAAGCGATCAAAACAATTAAAAGCCTTGTAGATTATTTTAAATGTCACTTAAATATTTGTGTATGTTTTTTTTTAATTTATATTTCAAGTTACATTTCAGTGTAATGTATAACTTGATTTTTTTTTTTCTTGGCAGTATGGAATTTCAGCTTAATAGCTTAATATTATTTGCACTACAAAAGCAATAATTATGAAATTAATTCATGAATTACATATATGTTATTGTGTGATGTCTCAAGCAGGTTATGTTAATTGTTGAATATTAGTTTGTGTATTTTTTTATATTTCTAACTGTGTAAAGGTCAAAATGCAGTATGAATGTTTATTATTAAATCGCACATCTCTTTTCTTTTATTTTCTTTTTTTTTTGGTAAAAGTAAATATAATTATAGATAGAAAAAAATATAGATTTTGTTTGTGTACTCTTTTGGACATTTTCTGTTTTTATCAAGCAGATATAAATTTGTATTCTCAGGAACTAATGGTTTGTTATTTTCAGTATCCTGAGGATATACTTTTAAATCAGGATTAAATGAAATTATTTAAAGAGTTCTTATCATGTTTTAGAGATTTAGATTAGCGTTTGAAGGAGTTATTATTAATTACAAAAAGTGTGTGAAGGTGTGATTGATTTGGATGAGGTAATTCTATTTTAATAAATTTTCATGCACACCAAAGTCTTCTAAATATTAGAAATATTGTTTGCAGTATTGCTCATATTTTTGTGTAACTGTTCGATCAATTTAATTTTAAAACAAAAATAGATGAAAGAAAAATTGATCATTTTTAAGTGTTTTTCATATTTTAGATTTAATAGCAAAGTAAAAAAAAGGCACAATGTGAAAATGTTTTTAAATGAATCTGTATACATAACTAAATAAACTATTTTGTCATTTTTAACCACTTTTTTTAGTAATTGGCTATGATGACAGAAGTAGACAGGCATGTTTTTTTTTTACATTTCTTTGTAATAAAGATCCTAAGCCAGTACACTCCTATAGACTCTATAGTCAAGTGAAGAGGGAAAGGAGTGGAGGACTGTGGGGTCATTTAGGGATAGAAGTTCTCAACTAACTTGCTTCCCATGGACACAATAGAAGCCAGACATGATTGGCAGGTGACAAAAGGTGGGGTGGAGCTGAGTAATTGTTCAACACTAAAATGATGTCATGGGCAAGTCTTGAGACCAAGGGGTGCTTGCAGTTTTAGCAAAGGCTTGTGTGATTGTGTTGGTGTGTGCTTTTTGTCTCACAAAAATGTATATTCACTGCAATAAGGTTTTTCTATCAGAACGAAACGTTTACCTCAATTCTTCATAAATGCAACAAAATAAATACAAGGAGCCATGGCCTGCCCAGACAAAGCAGAATAATATTATGATACCGATCACTCGTGTAATCTGCGGTTTAAAGTTCAAGCTCAAAGTCCATTACAGACATTGCATTCACGCTCTGTGGTAATCAGTCTGGGATATCTCTCCCCCTCCGGCAAGTCACATGAGGACTTATTTTTTATTTCTTTCACTGATTTTGACATTGACAGACATATAGTACAAACACAGAAGATGGCTTTGCTTGGGGAGCGCCAGAGGTTTATTTAAACAGCCAGAGCTTTATTCTGTCAATCAACAGTTCTTAAATCATGTAACACTAAATGTTACTTCAAAGACCGTGCGTCAGGTTTCTTTGTCGTATAACTTGTTTGTACCTACAGTATCGACACTGCACAAATAGGGATATAAACAAAGTGTAAATGAGCTGTACACCTAAAAGGCAAACGATGATTAAAGGAAATAAGAATCGCTATGTTTAGCAGCCTTTCTGTATAATGGGCCTATTGTACTGAATTGTGAAAAACTGAGGGAATATGGCATCAGCGCCACCTTATGGCTGTTGGCTACTCCACCAGATCTTAAAAGTTCCAGTAATTCAAGAGCGTAGCGACCTATGGTTTGTTTCACCACTAATGTAAACTACAACCTGACTGCTTTTATCAGTAGCAGTGTTTCTAGTACTCTGGTGATGTTCTTAAGACGTTAGTAATCAAATGAGTGCAAATTGCGTGGGTGGTTTAGAGAAATATATTTGAAGCCACTCAATAAATCATTGCTTTTAGGAAGCACAGTGTTTGAAAATTGACTTTCAGAATAACAACAATTTTAATGGATTGATTCTGAGTGAAATGATCATCTGATCTCACATCATTTCTTTGCATCTCTGTCTCTTTTGGAGTATAGTAAATGAACAAGCATTAGATCAAGTACAGCAGGCTGTTTTCCAAATGGACCATGACATGTTTAGACATACTTTAGTCACCACTGACAGAAGAAGGTCGATTGATGTAACTCTGTGATGTGTTAGAAATGTTTGAGGAATATATTGTCATGTTAACACAATATGTTATCATACTTTGGGTAAAAAATGTGATATTAATTTTTGTTTATATTCATGTGTTTTATTATTTGGTTAATATGTTTTAGTATTTGGTTTGTCCACCTTTTGCCTTAATGACAGCAGCACTTGAGCTGTATGAAATGCATATGTTTGTATAAAAATGATGATCATGTTTATACAGCAGGTTTTGAGATAATCTAAAGTGCATCTTGAGTTTTAATTAAAGGAAATCTGATTGTCTATACAAAGAAGCATGCAATTAGTTTATAAACATCTTCATTTTATGTTTTATTTTTACTTTTGTGTGGAATTTAATTTAATAATTCTAAAACTTTATTTTCAGAACATTTGTAATATTTTTTTTGGTATTGTCTTTCTATAAAAACGTGTAAACATCATTCAAATAATATTAATTTTTTTTATTTTTATTTTTTTAAGTAAAATTGCACAAAATATTGGGAGTTCTTTAAAAAAAAATATATATATATATATATATATATATATATATATATATTACCATTTATTCTTTTTCTTATTGACAAATTTCTTGTTTCAAATATTTTTTTATGTTAAATATAGTTTATGCTTATAACAAGAACAATAATGCCAAAGGTTAACAAATATCTTAATAGCTTTTATCTGAATATCTTCTTAACCTGAAAACGTGTGTAACTACTCGCCCCTGTGAGGTTGGTGGCCTGTGTGAGTCAGTTGTGTATGTGTAGCTCCTCCGTGTCTGAGGTAAACCACACTTCTGCCCACAACCTTACTCACTCACACTGAACCCTCCCGCTCTGACCACACACTCCCTCATCCTAATCTGCTCATGCACCCCCATACTGTCAGGGTCAACAGTAGACAGACATACAGCACAACAGAGCTGATGTACTGACTTGAGTGAGTTTCGTGCCTCAGTAATCCTCTCTCTCTCATTCTTTCACAGATGGCAAACCCAGAAGCTGACTGTCTACCTTTCTCATGTTGGTGACCTTGGTGATTTTGAAGGATCTCTGACTGAAGCTTTGGAGATAGAGGTGATAGGGGGCTGTATTTGGTGCACACCAATGAGTGTTGTATGACAAAGAGCCCACAAATATACACATTTTAGGTATCTGTGATGCCTAATGCTGTCGGTTACTGTCATGTGATTTGCTAGATACTGTGCAGTCATTAGGCATTTTGTTAGAGAAGGTAAAACAGGAAATGGAAGCTGCTGTAGCAGGAAGAGAGAGACTGTCATTTGGGGTGAGGTAGTAGGTTGTATAGTTTGAGGGTTTAACCCTTGCTGTCAGATAACTATACAACTTACTGTCTTTCCCGAAGTGACCGTAGTGCCATCGCTTCGGAACATGTCACATGGAGGACGTCAACAAGAAAGAAGAAATGACACATTGTCAGGTTCCAGCGTTAATGTGTTTATCTAAGATATGCTTGATGAAGACATAAATGTTTATCAGATGTTTTCAATAAAAGAATTTCAAAACATGGTTTATGCCATGTCAGCTTTACCAAAAATAACGCTTCTGAAATTTGTGTTAGAAATGCATTAATGCAGCTTTGATTTTACTTTATCACATGTTGGTCAAGCATTCACGTGAATCCATAAAGAGGACAGTATATGCACAGAGTGGCGATAACAAAATAGCAATTAAAAAAAAAAAGACAAATTTTACATTCTATTTTCTTTCTTGTATTGGCATATTTCCTTCTGAAACAGAACGTTTGAGTGGGGCATATTTAGGTCTTATCCTTTTTCATTAAATAGCCAATAGTCTTCCGTTACATCACATTCATGACTGATTTTGATTGGATAAAATTTAGTGTGGTGAAACTTGTCGATATTTGTGGAAGAAACAAAAGACTAAACTAAGGAATACAAAAGCATGTAGGTGGGTTCAAAGCTAACAAGAACTGTGAAACTTTTAAACAATTTCTATATATATATATATATATATAAAGGTATACATAGTATACTGCATTATTGATTAGAATTCAAAAGGTAAAAATGTCGTTCTGTTGTTGTGGAATATTCAGCAATGATGTTCGTACAGGGTGAGGTAGTAGGTTGTGTGGTTTCAGGGTTGTGTTTTTGCCCCATCAGGAGATAACTATACAACCTACTGCCTTCCCTGAAGGGCAGCAATACATCACCAGACACAGTTCATCCACTCTTTGAAGAGTGATTTCCTTTCGTTTTTCTTAAATGTTTTCATTTCCCAAGATTCTAATTATGATGATCTTGCCCTTCATAGCTGCATGAGGATTACATACAGCACAGGTTTGTCATATTTTAAATGGGAATAAAACAGTTTGATATTTCAAAGATTGCCTGTTTTTTTATTCTTTGCCTCAAGCACGATATTGACGTTCATAATGGATAAAGGCAAAATAATCTCGTAATAAACGAGGAAGGAATAGTTCACTCAAAAATGAACATTCTGATAGAATGGCCAGAATATTCTTCAAAATTTCTCATTTGTGTAACCAAATTATATTTTTGGGTAATATTTCCCTTTAAGATTACAATTTCCATCATTCAGTGACAGATCTGCATTAAATGAAGAGTATTTTCTTCATAAGGATCTGAGGAAACTATACTGCCTTGTGTTATTCCGTTTGTTTGTTATTAAAGATGCAGTGCAGAGACAGACCGAGTGCTTCTGCCAGGGTAGCTTGTATTGTAAATAAAACATGGCCATGGCTCCAAACGGCCATTAGCCGATGTTAACAACTACAGGGCTGTAGGCAGGATGACCTTTCACTGCTGCACAATTTATGGGCACTGGCTGGCAGATCTCCACAGGAGCGCCTCTAGACTGGCACTCACATGAGACGAATAGCAGCAAGGGCGGGCAGAATGTGACGGCCATGTCACCTTGAAAAAGTTTAGTTTCTTTGGAAACAGGAGTTATGCATTCTTATTATATCAGCATTACCTGGGGGAGTACAGCACCGTTAGTCTTACTAAACTACTTTATGCACATTACAGTTATCCACAGAGGATAAGCGTTTAATATTATTCCCTCGAGACCACATCAGTTTTTCACCTTTGGAGTCCTCAAGAGCATTTTATTTTATTTTTTTTACTCAACGACGCTATTAAACTAACAAGCCACTATGCAATAAAACTAATAGTGCGAATGGGTTTTTAATTAATTATAATATACAAAATGACCTAAACATGTTAATGAATTAATAAATACAATAGACAATCTGCCCGTTTTATCTTACAGTGGTATTAGGCCAGAGGTTCAGAACTGTTTTTATTTTTTTATTTGACAACAGACAACAGTGTAGTTACAAATGTAACAACGGAAGAGAACATCAAATTTACACACAAAAACGTTGAATCATTTCAGAATATCCCCAGTAGGTGGCAGCAAAGGTGCGTTATTGTCACATTGATATTTAAACTATTAAAAGTGAACAGGTAACTAAACACACTTAAGAAAACATAGGCCTACGTAATATTAATTATATTAAGCAATATGGCGAGATATTATTCAGGCGTATAAAATATTATCATCACCTAAATGAAAACTGTTGCTCAGTTGCAGTTACTCGGTGGGCGTGGCTTTCCGTCTAAAATCCTGCGCCGATTGGCCGATTCTATAGGTGTGTCAGGAGGTGTGCGCTGTCGCGGCCGGAAAGAGCGAGCTCGACTTCTGTCAGAGCGGTTTGACAGCAGTGGTTGCGGTGAATTTTAAATAGGACGTTTGAGGAGTACTACAGCCTCTCTCGCACCGCCGAGCTGAGTGTTGGCAGTGTCACAGAGCCCGTGTGTTTTATTTTTGCCAGCATGGCGTCCTGGGATTGGGAGGTAGACGCGCAGCTCTTGTAAACAAAGCGCTTGTGTAACATTATGATCGTGTTTTATCCGGCTTTATGGCCGCAATTACTGTAATCTTAGGCTTTTAACTGGAGCAAAGTAAACATTCACATAAGAACATATGTCTGTGCTATTTTCACAGCGAGAGGCTTATCACATACTCTGTGAAGAATAATACATGCGTTTCCTATAGTTTATCAAGATTTAAACGCTTGCTGCAACCCAAGCGAAACTTTACAGCGTCTGTGGTACACTTACGAACTCGATCGATCTTTAATGCTTGTCGATTCAGTCTTTGGCTTGGTTTAGTTAGTTATTAGGTTGTTATATAGTGATATGATATTAACTTTATGAGTTTATATAAAGGCCTGTATATATATTTATTCCACAGTGTCAACTAACGTTGCATACTAACGTTAATGTAATGTTAACTAACATAATAATGCACACTCGTGTATCATTTCTAATTTATTTATTCACACACACACACACACACACACATATATATATATATATATATATATATATATATATATATATATATATATATATATATATATATATATATATATATATATATATATATATATATATATATATATATATATGAATGAACAGAGATGAATCTCACACTTAGCCGTCGAAAATATTCACTAGTAGTTTGCAATTTCCCTTGGTTAACCTTTATAAGCATTTCAAGATCAACAACATGCAAGTACTTTAGATTTAACATTTAATCTAATATTCACAAGAAAATGTAATGTTGTTTGTTATAAATGTGTTGCCTTAGTTTTCCATTACAAATTTAAAATATTTTATTCGGAATATGTTTGTTCCATGGTAAACTTGACCAGAAAATGTGAGTTTTTGTGATAAGTCGTCTGGCCTGTGCAGCGGTGTTATTTTAGTATCATTGGTATACTGTTATAGTTGTAGTCATTATATGAATATATACAGTGATGAACATTATGCAGGGCAAGTCTGATGGAGCCTATAGAATACAGTTATTTATATGCCCCTAAAATTGAAGAGATTGGGACAAACTGCCCATGTATGAATTTTTGTCTCATATTTGTATTTTATTATGTAGTTAAGCAATACTACACAAGTGCTGTTTTGTCCAGATAGCAGAATGGCAAATGTGATATTGATTTTATATAACATTTAAATAAAAAAGAACTTAATACTGTGCTGTATTGTAGACACACTATTGTATGTGTTTGCTAACACAAATATGACCTATTAAAGCCACGGCACAACAGTTGTGCTTCTGCAAGCAATACGCAATTTCAAAAGTTGGACTAATCAGATAAACCAATGATTTAATGACCCTTTTATTAAGAGAGCTTTTGCTTAATTCCTGTATGAATTAGCTGTTTGAACAAATCAAATGAATAAATGACTCAATGACTTATTCATTTAGACATTTACTGCCACCTACTGGCAGTTTAAGTTTCTTAGATTATCATTTCAATAAAAAAAATTACATAATGATAAAAAAAACCTGTAAAAAAAGAAAATCCACATTAATAATAAAAAATAATAGTGATAGCTCACCCCAAAATGCAAATAAAATGAAAAAGGAAAAATAGTAAAAAGCTTTCTAAAGCTACTTTTTTAAAAGATGTATTCATGCTTTTCTTATGTAACACAATAATAGATTTAAATTATCTTTTGTGGGTAATGTCTCAGCTAAATTTGATGTACACAGCTTTTGTAGCCCACATATCAGTGACTACAGGGCCACACGGGCTTGTCCATTCGCTCCTGTTACGTAACATGCTAAAAGGGTCACACATATCTTAACGCCCCCTGTCATCTTCCCTGTGCCTGACGTCATTGTGTGGGCTCTGAGAGTCTAATTCGAGATGTCAGTTTATAAACAGTTAAATTATATTTTATATAATGATATTCACATTTTACTTTATTCATTTGATGCATCTTAGAAGTCTGATTTATAATATAGTGTGTATACACTTTTAGACAACTTTGAAAGTAGCTCCATTACAATGAAGTAATTTTATAGCCTGTTTCATAATCTTATCTCTCTGGCCAAGTTTTTTACACCCTACTGGCTTTGTGAAACACTTTTGATTATCAAATATCATCTGTAAGATTAGATAAATGCAGATTTATGGAGTGATTGTCATCTTTAATTTGTCGTAACACAGACTTTTGCCCATGACTGTATCGGCAGGTTAAATGATGGAGAAACATCTGGCCTACATGGATGCACCTGCTTCAATTGCCGCATGTTTGCATTTCATATTCTGTATGAAGCTGTCTGCCTTGACTTAATGCTGAGCTGTCTCTCTGTAGGCTGAATGTATTAAACAGACAGGATGTTTCCTGGGCGTGTGGATCGAAGACATTCCTGACCTATTGTTGAAATCCTAGTGGTTTTGATTAGAAATGCATCCAACCAGACATTGAGGTTCTCTTATCTGATGCATGTAGCTCACTGAAGAGTCCGTTTGTTGGTGTAACGCAAGCCAAACTCTTGTACGGAGAGAAGCAGGCATGCAGGGTGTGTGTGTGTGTGTGTTCGGACTTTGGCCCTGGAAGGGGTGCGTGTATTTATTGGCAGCTGGCAGAGCAGAACCATGAATCGTGATCTGGTAAGCACTGATTTCATTCTGCTTTGCTCTGCGCTTAGGTGATGATTTGAACCCGGTTTGTAATTGTTCTGTCTGCTTTAAGCAAAGGCCTCACAGCCATTGTGAAAAGTGAAGGATATGTTTGACACAAAGTGTTTTTGTGCTGCTTTGTTGTACACATCTTTTTAATCAGTGGCAAATAAGAGTGATTTTAAACTTTCAGTTTTAAAGACGTTTTTATTATTTACATTTTGAAAAACTTTTTAGCATTTTTAAGAAAAGTAAATCCCTTACACTTTTTATGCATGCAAGTGTTTAAGTTTTGATCATTATTTTCAAAATGGCTTTTAAATCTACTTTTCAAGGTAAAGTTGTTATTATTAATTCATGAACATAGTTATGTTTTTGGAGTCGTACCATGTTACATTTTACAACCTGAACAGACTTTTGTTATATTCTAAGCAATAATACCTTAATAATAATACCCACAACAATAATTATTATTGTTCGTGTATAATTAATTAATTAATAATAAATAATGGCAAATAATTCTTTTAAGAAATAAATTATTTTCATTAATATTTTTTTCTTTGTGATATCAGGACAAGTTGTAATTACTTTTACCCACCAAAAATATTACAATGGATTTTAATTCAAAAATTAAAAGCATGCTTATTACAGAAAAGGTGTATTTAGGATGCACTTCGATGCATTTTGAATAATCAGTAGATCCAAAAAAAAAAAAAAAAAAAAGTCATGTCATAGACCTTTCACCAACAGTGAGCAAATAGACTTGTCTTTATTTTTGCCAAGTAGTCTTGACCCTCATCCAAACTGGAGAAATTTATCCTTTGCACATGCTGCTTGGAAGACGTGCTTTTTATCATGCACTGAATCAATATGTCTTTCAAAAACAAACTCACACGTGGTCTGTGGTCACAGATTAATCTTTATACTTCAGTTCTGTTGTTTCTATCCGGTGGGTAGAGATTCTGCTTGGTCATTAGTAGTTGGCTGATGCAGTGGAAATTTCTACACAGATGTGTTTGCTTTACATCTGTTGTCTGATGCAGTTTCGCAGTGAGTCCAAGGCTGGTTCTGAAGTAATGATGGGGAACACATGATCAGTATGGCCTGTCTGTAAAACACTAAGTTTTTGGGATAGGATGAAGTATGTTGACATTCATTGTCTTGTTGTGGATCTAGACTACCCCCTGGGACTGCTGGATTGTTACTGCCCGCTCAAACCGGGCAGTCAGGAAATATCAACCAGAAAGGAGGGGGTAAATCAGCCCGTATTAGTTTCCCAGTCCTGTCAGCTTTGACCCTCCACAACAGGCCTCCTCCTCTTCAGCACGTAGGCTATGAGCGTGTGTGTCCTTCTCTTGCCAGAATGAGAAACACGCAAACCTTGCAAACGTTTTGTTATTTTGAGACCATATGCAGATTTATATTTTTTTAAGGATATTTTGCTCATTTTTCTTTACAGCTAAATTTTTGTACAGCTGTCTCGTGACCCAGTCTTGTTCTGTTTATTTAATAGGACTCTTTGAGGATTCCTCTAGTGCATTCATTTGTGTTATTGTTCGGATCTTGTTTTGTAATCTGCACTCATCAACGTGTATAACATCTGTTATGAACAAGGATGTGTTGAATCCTATGCATCCGTCAAGATATTTGGGTAGAATTGATTGTAGTTTGAAAGCGTCTGTGAGGTTTGGTTTTGCTGGTTAATGGCTCAGCCGGTCTCCATGGGGCACATTTCCATTACAGCAGAAACTGGCATTTCTCCTACACTTCGCTTGGCTCTCGCTCACTGTCATAAGGCTCAAGTCATGCGTTTGTGTGCCCATGTGAGTGTCTGGGTTTACACTCAATAAATATAGTAGCTTCAGCTTATCGCTCTCTGTCTCGCTCCCTGATACACAGTTACTGTAGGCACACAAATGTAGTCCTACTTAAACGCATGGTACATGCGTAATCTTGTTTACTGTCAATGGCTGGCGTCTTACACTGCAAAAATAAATAAATCAAGCAGTCAATAGCCTTGTTTCTACTAAAAATAAAAGAAAAATACATTAAAATAAAAAAAAAAGTTAAATTTAAATATTTGAATAATTATGTATATATATTTAAAAAACAATACAAATATCTTAAATGAAATTAAAAGTACTTTTAAGTAAATTATATATTTGAATAGAAGTTAAAATAAATTTACTTGAGACAGCTGCATATAAGATATTACGATGATTCTTTTGCAGTGTAGTAACTAATATGCAGTCATTATGGCAGTCAGTATGTTTCTCCAATAGAAACGCTTGTTGCTTCACTTGTCTGTGCACGCTGTGTCACAAGCAGAATCAAGCGTGAGTCAGAAATGATTGTCGTACAGTTCTGAGAGAGCGGACGGCTGTGTACGTAGACCAAAGGATCACGCTCAGCTCAGGTTTCAGCTGCAACAGCTGGAGACAAACAGATGTGAACAGCCGGGTAAGTTTTTTGCTGTTCTACTTTGGCCAAATCAGCAGAACAGAGAGATCAGGTATAACTTTAGAAAGCTGGACGGCTTCCCCTCGCAGACAGAGCTGGAAACTGAGATTTTCTCTGCCAGGAGCTGATTTATGACAGGATTCGGCAGAAACATCTTGTCTACCGTCAGTAGTCAATGTTAGTGTAGATTTTTTCCTGCCTTTTAGCATGGGCGAAACTGCAACCGAGGGAAAGCATTATCTTTTCTTCTTTTAGATTGGCTGTGTTTGTCATTTGAAGGGAAAGTGTATTGTTGTTTCCTCCAAAAAACATTGATCTGTTGCAGAAGGGTCTGAATGCAGTCTGGCATTGGTTAGCCTTCTCCATGTGACTGCTGTAAGAAATTAAAGGGTTGAGTAGAATGGCATTTGAACCATTGTCCACAAGACCTCTTGAGCTGCCATAAAAATTCCCTCAAGAGCGTCTGAATCCATTTGTGTGGTTAATTATTTTGTAGAGGATTTTTATCTCCGGCTCGCACTTGGGAGTTTCCGGCTGTAGTGTGTGAATGTGAATGATACTGTGATATCAAGCAAATGAAGCACATCAAAATTACTCCCCTGCAACCCCTTGAAACTACGTAGCAGCCGCATAACAACACCACTCATGATTTCTTTGAAACATATTATATAAATAGAAACCAGTTTGATTTTACACTGACATATCTTTTAAACCTTATCTTTATATCACCATAGTCGATGGAACACTTGGGCTTTGGTCGGTTTCTGTAAGTTCACATGGCAGGACGAATGAGATCACATTCCTGTGATGAAACAGACCAAAGCCTTTGAAACGATCCCTTCATGTCTAAATAGAACGCTGCCATATCTGTGCCTGGGGTTTCCTTGGCAACCCCCCCTTGAACATGTTACTTATGCCACTTGTTTAGCGTTGCTCTGAAGGGAACTTCATCTAGTCACTGTTTCACAGAGCACAGGCTGCAGTTTGCATACCAAGTAGATACTGAGTCTCCTTTTTTATCATCACAATCAAACAGTGCTGTTTAAAAATGATACAATTAATAATAAAATAAAAGCTTTGATTTCTTTGTTTATGCATTGAAATCAGGGCATTAGTCTGAAATAAGAATTCTAAAGCTTTACTTATGCAAAAGGATTTTGATGCCAATGGTCTGTTTTGTGTTATTGTAGTACATATCTTCATTTTAGTGTGCAGTACATAAAAAGTCAATGCAAAACTATGAAAAATTATGTAATAATAATAATGTGAAAACAAAAAGTCTTTTAAAAAAATGAATAATTGTTAATTGTTTTGTCAAATGTAAAAAAAAAAAAATATTTTTTTACTTGCATGTTCGCCTTTAAACCCAGTGTAATCTGTGTATTGCATCTTGCAGCCTTTTAAAAGATAGGAAACATTTTCTTCACTCGGTTTTCACTTTTCTTGCAATTGTTTGTTTTTGCAGACTGATGAATGATTTAAAGCTTGCCGTGGTCCTGCGCCATGGTAGACATGCCAAGCCTGTACAGTCCCTTGTCCCCGCTGGGGGATCCAATTCTGGACAGCCCTCTGTGTGGAGAGCTCATTGGTGACATGGAGGTGCTGGAGGACATCTCACAGTCCCTCAGTGATGAAACCTTCAACTCCCTTCATGTGCTGGACTACCAGAGCAACAATACAGCAGCAGGCAGCTCAACTGGCTTAGGTAGAGCATACAGACACACACACACCATCCTAACCAATCAGGCCCCTTAATAAACGTAAAAAAAAAAAAAAGAACACTGTCAATTTAAAGAATTAAACCTTTGCATTCATCTTATGGTACAGTATATAAACAAGTTTGTACACACTTGTCAGTTTTAGCTTAAAATTAGTTCTTCAAATGATGTGTATTATTTTATATTATACAATTTGTAAAAAATTACATTCCTGCCTTTTAAAAAAAATAATTCGTTTCATCTGTAAAAAATAAAAATGATGGTCACACTTTATTTTAAGGTCCAATTCTCACCATTACAAACCATTAACTATGACTTTTGCCTCAATAAACTCCTAATTTGCTGCTTATTAATAGTAAGTAAGATAGCTGTTAAGTTTAGGTATTGGGTAGGATTAGGGATGTAGAATATGCTCATGCAGAATATGTGCTTTATAATACTAATAAACAGCCAATATATTAATAACAGGCATGCTAATAAACAACTAGTTTATAGCGAGAATTGGTCTCTATATTAAAGTGTTACCAAAATAATCATTAAAAAAATATGTTGGGTCAGTGTAAATATATACATAGGCCCATGGGTGTGTTTGTCTCGTAGATGTCTTAACACCAGCATCTAGTCCATCCTCAGAAGTGTTTGCGTCCAGCACGGTTCAGGACGGGAACTCTTCTGGTTCTCTGGCCCTCGAGTGCCGCATCTGCACCGACCGGGCCTCTGGTTTCCACTACGGAGTGCACGCATGCGAAGGGTGCAAGGTAAGCACACACGCAATGCGCACAGTGGAAAATTCTCACACGAGTACCAAGAGGCAGTACCAGAACGCCCTCAACTTTTTCCTGCTTGGCATTAGTGCAAACGCTGTGTTACACTTTCATAACCACAAACCTATCCGGGACAGAAAACACTTGTGCACACACACCAGGGTCAACAGAAAGCACATGAGTTTCTGTACTATTTTCATAGCTGCTTTTGCAAAAAGACTGAGAGTTCCCCCAAGGCTTGTTCTCCCTTCGTACATGTGAGGTGAAGCGTGTACAAGAGCTGTTGCTGCATGCGGTGCATGTCAAATTCATCAGTAGGACTGCACACAACACACCCCAGCTGACATGAGCCTGGGTCACGACTGAAGTTAACTACTGCCAGCCCAGTTATTGGAATGTGACGTGTTTTTCTCCAGCAAGAGCAGACTTTGATCGTTGGCACCCCTTAGGGTGCAATTAAGCCACAACGATTACAACAGCGTTTATTGCTGATGCGGTTTACCACTCTTTCATGTTGTACTTTGGTGAGACCAATTAAAATATGCTTTATACAAAATTTGTTTTAGTTAATGGTTATAGTTAAGCTTGTTTCAAAATTAAAGGCTAATTAAAAACGATTTATTTAATTATTTAGAATTTAAAGGAACACTGTCAGAATCGGTGTGGACCGACTTATTTCCTTATTCAGTTCAGGTCACTGGTTTTGAGCTTCATGCACCTTAGTTAATTATATAGTATGACATTTACACAGTGTCCTGACTAGAAATTATGTCACAAAGCAACAGGCACTAAAAGCAATACTTCCATGTAAATCTGCGACAAGGACATTTGTCTTTGACATTTGTCCAAAAGGGACATTTTGCTTGTCTCACTTTTTTCATTTTTTGTTTCGTTGTGCTTTGTCCCACCCACATTTAAATTTCATTTGTCTAAAAAAGTGTCTATTACACATCAAATGTATTCTGAGAAAATGAGGTGTGTAATACCTAGAAAAGCATTCATCTTAACTGCTTAACACTCTTAACTCATCTTAATTTTTTTCGTTGCGAATGTTGATCTGCCTTCAAAACACCTGGTAAAAGAGTCGCACGATAACGTGCGTCATCGCTACGACACACCCTTTACAGCATTGGTTCTGGTTTTGTTCACACAGAGCTCTTTCCGGGACTGAACCCGGCAATGTTACTAGGTCCCCAACACAGGATCGATCCCAAAATCAATCCCGGGACGTGTTTGCGTTTGGCAATTTGCAATGTTCGGCAATTTTTCAGGACCAACGTGCAGTGTCAAAGGGGCTTAACATATATATATATATATATAACATTATATATACAAGCAATATCACATGAGTAGACATGAGATATGGTTGTATATCAGCACAGCTGTGATTCGGCCATAGGCACAAGGCCGTAGGCCAAGTGGGAGTGTCTTTAAAAGCCCTCTTTTGTGCAGAACTACTTCCTTTTACATTTAAATTTGTTTAAAATAACACAAGCTCTGGATATTTTCACATTGTATCCAATATGTAATAAATCAGAAATACCCCGCTCGTGATTTTATTAAGCTTTTACATGCCTTAAATGGCAGTTTCCATCAAGTGGCTAAATGCAACTCTTGCTATCAGTTCTTACTTAAAGGGGTCATATGATTTTGATAAAATTCACAATGAAACACACAGCGTCTCCAGGACATGGCTGTGTTGTAGGGCTGCATGATAAATCACATTCGGTATTTAATGCGCATCTTGTCAGTAAAGCCGGTTCAGTAAGCAGCGGTAAATCTCCGTCATCTGCGCGCTTTCACATGGAGCAGCATTAACTACACAGAGCCATTGTTCACTGACAAACATAGCAAAACATATGCAAAATATGATCGTGATTCTATAGTGGAGTGGGAATCGGGAGAGTCTGGATTTTCCTGGTGGGCCGCGAGGGCCAGTCTGATAATAGTTATACATTGTGAGTTATTTTAGCAACACCATCTGGCGGCTGGATGTGCGGCCGCTTCCCGCTGATCAAACTGTGCAGCCTCTCTGCTCCACACAGGATATAAAAGTGCTCAACATGTTCGGCAGGTCCAACCATGTCTAGGATTTTCAAAAGTATAGGGGGATCAGTGAGCAGCCCCTCCCCAAATGGCATAGCCTGTCGGCCTTTGATGAACACCGAACACCTCTTTTTCCTAGCCAGCTTTTGGAAGTCTTAATGTCCGTGTGAGTGAGTTAAATGATGGAAATATAATTAATGTTAATACTATATTTTAATAAAAAGGGAGTATAAAAAATAAAATGAAAATAAAATAAAATTTTATAGTACACTTAGCAAATACAAAATTATATTTTCTTTTTATTTGTCTTTTACTTTTTTATATGAATTTTCATCATTTCAAACCTAAAATCAGAAAAGTTTTATTTTGGGGGGTTTCTGGCAAGTCAGTATGCGTGCTGCCGCAGTTTTAGTGGTGCCTAATGAAGCAAGTCAGTGAATGAAATGGCTCAGTTTAGCATTTTTTTTATCTTAAGTTTTATGCTTTCAGCTCAACTGGAGATTTTTTTAAGTAATCAGTAATCCAAAGTTCTGTCATAAACACTAGATGGCACAGATGGTCTCAACTCAGACATAATGACATCATAATTCACATGTTCATGTCAACTTGCATTACATGTGTTTTTTCATGAATTTTCCACAGGGGTTCTTCAGGAGAACCATTCGACTCAAACTGGAGTACGACAAGTGCGAACGCAACTGCAAGATCCAGAAAAAGAACCGCAACAAATGTCAATACTGCCGTTTCCACAAGTGCCTTGCAGTGGGCATGTCCCACAACGGTAAAAGCTTCAGAAAGAACACATCTCTATGACTTAGATTATACAGAATCAGTTTATGGCTTGATGATTTAAGATCTTTAATTGCTTTATCTGAAATCAAGATGGTGTTGCATTTTATGACAATAATAAATTGTAATACTTAGTTATTTAGTTCTCAAATTAAAGGTCAGGACAATTAGAGTAGAAACAAAACAGAGTAAAACAACAACCTTTACAAACTCTTAGCTTCGACATTATGACTTAGCACAAATCCACACCTTCCAAGTCCTATAAGAAGCAGCATGACCGGAGATGAACCAGGTGACATGGAAGATACGCCGTCCCGTTTTCTCACGAGACTTTGACCCACACCGAGGATAGCTTCTTCTGTTAATGGGCTAATGTCATGAGCCGCTGTTAGCACAATCCCTTCAGAGGCAGATCTGTATCATATCACACCACACACCCCCCCAACCCTAATCGTCTGCCCTTTGTCCCGGGAATGATGAAGTGGCAGAAGTGTGTTGACCTAAAGTTCTACTACTGTTTGTGTCTAAACTGGGGCTGATGATTCAATACGTTAATGTACCATGATTAATTATTAAAAAAATTAACGCAACCAAATAAACGCAATCATTGCCACCCGACCCAAATGTGAGTTTTGGGGATTTTCCTATAATCCAAGCAATTCGAGTGTCGATCTGCACACAGGCCAGCAATTAAGAAGTGTTTGTTTTTCACATTATTGTTTTTTATCTGCAATATTCAGTTTTTCTCAGACAGATTGACGAATGCAATTGCAACACAGCAGACTGTAGACTTGTAAGTCAGTGATGTGGAAATAAAACAAAAATTGAATTAATACAATTATTTAAGTAACAAATCATTATTTATTTAATGTAACATTTCACATAACATTAATTAGATGCTTTTATCTAAAGCAACACAAAAGACAAACAAAAGAACTTTTTTTAAAAAAGCCAACGATAATCATAATATACAATGTCAGCTTTATTAGAAAACTAGATTAGGAAAAAAAACAAGAGAGAACAATGCAGAAAAAAATATGTTTGTTCATTTTTGATTACTTTTTTTTAATAAGCTCTAGTATGAATAATTTAAACGTGTACAGTATGTGTTTTTGTTTTTATAAAATACATTATCTGTGGCAGTATGCATGAACATGCATTTGGTTTCATTGGTGCTGTGTGTGTGTGTGTGTGTGTGTGTGTGTGTGTGTCTTATAGCTATCCGTTTTGGGCGGATACCTCAATCTGAAAAGCAGAGGCTGAAAGCAGAGAAGGACGTCAGCGACAAAGAGCAGCACAAGTCCCAGCAGCCGGACACAAAGAGTCTGGCCAGACAGATGCATGAAGCCTACCTCAAACACTTCCACATGAACAAAGCCAAAGCACGCGTGTTTCTCACGGGCAAGACCAGCACTCCGGTGAGTAGTGCCTGTTTTAATTTTAGTTTTAGTCTATTCTTTGTGTGAAGCTGTCATTTTAGTTTTTATTAGTTTTAGTCACGTTCATACTCTTTTTAGTCTTGTTTCGTTTTAGGCGACGAAAACTGATAACATTTTGTCTAGTTTAATTCAATGAAAATTGTATTTTAGTCTCTTTTTAGTAACGCTATTCTATTTAACCCAGTAGTACGAGTACCTAGTAGTATAGACAAAACCAAAATTTTCTTTTAGCCAACCCCATTTCAAACAATGTTATTTTATTATATTATTGTTACCTTATAGACTCAAGAATACATCCATTCCAGACACAGACGACTCTCTGATTTTAATTTACTACATTTATTTTACCAACCAAACATGTTAGAAGTACACACACATACATTTAAATAAAATAAATAAAAACAATAAATAAAATATAATAAATGTAAAAAAAAAATCTTAAAAAATTTTTCTCCCAAAGACGAACCCTGGCTGTCTAGCCGTCGGTCACTTTCTCTGTGTCAAGGCTGATATATACTCGAAGTGTCTGCAAGTTCGATGAGCGCGGAACACATGACATCATCGCGGTGTTGCCGGAAGTTCGCTTTGAGTGCACAAATGAAATAGAATTAGAATTCATTTAGATATTAATTATACACTATTTGCTTAAAATTGTCTTGTGTTTGATGTGAAATACAGCCAATAGTTTAAGATTGTTTTAAGTTTGTACATAAAGAAATTATTAATTCATCAACTCATTCATTACAAGACTTGTACTTGCCATACTGGCAAATGACCTCTCACCGGTGATTCCCTACGGTTTTAGAGGACAGTTACTCCTCGTCACTCCTCTGTCATTTAAAAAAATAGTGCAACGGCGAACTTGACAAGTATAAAAGCCTCGTCCATTTGGGTAGGTGCGCTCGTGGATGCCAACCACCATTAAACATCAAGGAAGAAGAAGGTGCGCTCACAGTCAACAGAGGCTCGCAAAGCGGAGCCAGGCTAAAGTATAAATCCTGCTTAACTTTGTTTGTTGTCATCTTCTAAATAATGCCGCGAGTGGGACTTGAGGAAGTGATGTCGGTTCTGTCTTCACAGTGCGACCTGATGCAGCCACTGAAGTGAGACACAGGAAGCAGAAATACTGCAAAATTAAAAATAACAAGACTAAACGAGACAAAATAATGTTATAACATTTCGTTTCGTCTCGGTCAACGAAAATTTGTCGTTTTTATTTTGTAAACCACATTTAGTCTTGTTTTTATTTATCAACAATATTGCATTATAAATTTAACTATAGTCATCGTCACATGACCAGCATTTACGTTAGGGTTGTGTCCTGACAATAATATATATATACAATTTTTTACAGTTTACAATTGTGATAAAAAATATTATAACATTTTGATCTGAACAAAAAAATTACATCTATACATTTCAAAGAAAAAAAGTGCTAACAAGATTACTAAAGAAAACATAACAATTGTAAAAATAAAATAAATACAGATGTTGAACCTTTTTTTCAGTTTGTATTTATGTTACGAGTGGAATCACCAAAACTGCGCCGCGAGCACCGCACCAACTGGACAAACTCCCTCAAAATGAGAGAAAAGCTGCAGCCGCGGGGCGACCCTTCCGGCTATGGCTGCGCTCCGCGCGAGCCTCTTCACACTGGTTGCGCACGTGGGTTTCAACCTCGTTTACTAGCAGCGAACTACAATAACGATAACATTAGTGGCGTGCTCTTATGCTACAATTTCCTGTCAGTCAGGATTTGTTTAGAGATGAAGACTGCCATCTAGTGGTCGGGAAATAAACTCAAAATGAAACAACTGCCATGAATCTTGTATGATTTTTTTAGTTATTTTTTATATCGATATTCCATTTTTGAGAATCGATACAGTATCACCAAATAAAATATTGTGATACGTGTATCTATAATTTCCTAACACCCCTCATTTACGTTGCGTCTCGTCTCATTGTCATTTAAAGACCATTTTATGCCACTGATTATAAAATAATAATGTAACAGCATAAAATGTAAGAAGGTCTACACACTTCCAAATGACAACAAACTTTATTTTTTTTGAATATTTAGATCGTGGAAATTAAGTATACAAATATTACATACCTTAAAATCTTAATACATTTATTTATTTTTTAACAAAAAATGCAAAGTAATGATTAGAAAAAAAGAAAAATACACAACGAACTTGTATGTAGATTTTTTTATATCTACAGATTTTTCCCAGACCTTCTTTTCTCTGTAATTTAAGGGTGCACACTAATGTTGAAAAACACAATCACTACTTAGCAATCAGATGTCTGTATGCACAAAGGCACAGATCCCTAAACAAGACCAAATCTGCAGATGAAACTTTTTTTTTGTAGAAGCATGTTTTAAATTTTAACAAGCTCCTCACAACTACACCATGTTATGTACGAGAAGCTGCAAAAGATACAGGCGCAAGTGTAATGTACAAAACATGGTGACTAAAATTCTCAATTAAATATAATGGCCAATATATTGCGTCACCAAAAATTATTGATGTCATGTACATATATTGTGCGATAAGTCAGTATATTGATTATTAGGACAGGCCTAAATGAAAGTATGTTTTGTTGTTAGTTTAAGTATTTGCGGGTCGTGTGTGTATGTGTGCACGTATGAATAATGAGCTTTAAAAAATAATGATCTTTAAAAAAGCATCATATGACCCCTTTAAAATATATTCATATAGAAATCAGTTCTAAAACATTAAAATCTTAAAGTTCAAAATTTACTGGTAGTATACTACTGTCAAAAATAATTAATTAATGACTGTATTTTAATGACTCAAAATGAAGTAACTTGGCAAGCTGCGGTTTCAAAGTAGCTTCCCCAACATAGAGTTCCCCAACACTGTCAATTGCTAATTAAGAAAACAGTGAGCACTTATTGCACAAGCTATTCAGCATACTTTAAGTTGCACGGTCTGAACGCACGCCTGTTCTCAGACTGTGCTCTCTCCATCCTTCATTGAAAGCCCTTCGTCATCCACGACATGGACACGCTCCAGCACGCAGAGCGGAAACTACTCACCCAGCTGCTGGGCAATGTGGCATCCGGAGACGTCTGCACTCTGCGGGAGAGAGAAGTGGAGGCCCGGATCTTCCTGTTCTGCCAGTACGCCTCGGTGGCGACTGTCACGGAGCTGACAGAGTTCGCCAAGGCTGTGCCTGGATTCGCCACCTTGGACCTCAACGACCAGGTGACTCTGCTGAAGTACGGCGTGTACGAGGCGCTCTTCGCCCTGCTGGCCTCCTGCATGAACAAAGATGGGCTGCTGGTGGCTCGCGGCGGGGGCTTCATCACCCGAGAATTTCTGAAGAGCCTGCGAAAGCCCTTCAGCGACATGATGGAGCCAAAATTTCAGTTTGCCACCAGGTTCAATGCCCTAGAGCTAGACGACAGCGACCTGGCACTGTTCGTGGCCGCCATCATCTGCTGCGGAGGTGAGATGCAGAGAGAGAAGTGGAAGTGAAATAGTGGCTGTCTTGAAAACATTTGGAAAGCATTATCTAAATGAAACGCTACTTAACAGTGACTAGCAGTTTTTGAAAATTGGCTTTACTCAGGAGTGAAATACTAGACATGAAATTGATACAGTGGGGAAAATATTTATTTGATCCCCTGCTAATTTGAAAGTTTATCCAGTTACAAAGAAATGTCATTTTTATGGTAGGTTTATTTTAATGGATCGACAGAGTACCAACCAAAAAATCCAGAAAAAAACACATTATTATAAGGTTAGAAATTGATTCGCATTTCAGTGAGTGAAATAAGTATTTGATCGCAAAACAAAACATGGATTAGTGCTTGGTGCAGAAACCCTTGTTGGCAATCACAGAGGTCAGACATTTTTTGTAGTTGGTGACCAGGTTTGCACACATCTCAGGAGGGATTTTGATCCACTCCTCTTTACAGATCCTCTCTCCTTATGGTTTCTTGGCTGTCGATTGACAACTCGTAGTTTCAGCTCCCTCCACAGATTTTCTATAGGATTGAGGTCTGGAGACTGGCTAAGACCCTCCATGACCTTAATGTGCTTCTTCTTGAGCCACTCTTTTGTTGCCTTGGTTGTATGTTTTGGGTCATTGTCATGCTGAAAGACTCATCCATGACCCATCTTCAGTGTTCTGGCTGAGGGAAGGAGGTTGCTATCCAAGATTTTACAGTACATGGCCCCATCCATTTCCTCCTCAAGTCGTCCTGTACCCTTAGCAGAAAAAAGTCTCAAAGCATAATGTTTCCACCTCTGGCCTTAACTGTAGGGATGGTGCTCTTGGGATCACAGTCAGCATTTATCTCCCTCCAAACACGGCGAGTCGAGTTAATGCCATAGAGCTTAATTTTGGTCTCATGTGACCACATAACTTTCTTTCAAGCCTTCTCTGAATCATTCAGAAATTCTTTGGCAAACTTTAAACAGGCCTGTACATGTGACTTCTTGAGCAGGGGGACCTTGCGGACGCTGCAGGATTTTAGTCCATTGCAGTGTAGTGTGTTACCAATGTTTTGCTTGGTGACTATGGTCCCAACTGCCTTAAGATCATTAACAAGCTCCTCCCGTGTAGTTCTGGGCTGATCCTTCACCTTTCTCATGATCATCCTTACCCCATGAGGCAAGATCTTGCACAGAGCTCAGTTGTGGTTTTGCCGGCCCAAGACTCAAACCCCCTAATCTTAAGGTTGTGGGTTCGAGTCTCGGGCCGGCAATACCATGACTTAGGTGCCCTTGAGTAAGGCACCGAACCCCCAACTGCTCTCCAGGTGCCGCAGCATAAAGGGCTGCCCACCGTGTTCATGGTGTATGTGTGTGTTCACTGCTGTGTGTGTGCACTTTGGAAGGGTTAAATGCAGAGCACGAATTCTGAGTATAGGTCACCATACTTGGCTGAATGTCACGTCAGTTTCACTTTTTTTTTTTACTTTCATCAAGGCCAATTGATGGTTGTTTTGTATTTCTTCCATTTCCGAATAATCGCGCCAACAGTTGTCTCCTTCTCACCAGGCTTCTTGCTGATGGTCTTGTAGCCATTCAAGCCTCATGCAGATCTACAGTCTTGTCTCTGATATCATTTGACAGCTCTTTGGTCTTGCCCATGGTGGTGTGAGAGGTTGGTACAAGTGCCTTATACACCTACCGTGCTGACATTAGGAGTAACTTCTTAAAGTGGAAGGACTAATCTGTATTCCACATGGGCACAAAACCAATATGTGGGAGTCAGAATTCTTACTGGTTGGTTGGGGATCAAATACTTATTTCACTCACTGAAATGCAAATCAAACTCTAACCTTTATATAATGCGTTTTTTCTGGATTTTTTGTATGATATTCTGTCTCTATCCGTTAAAATAAACCTGCCATAAAAATTACAGACCATTTATTTGTAAGTGGGCAAATTTGTGAGCAAAAAAGTGGATGTCATGTAGTTACACACTGTACTCCAACTAGAGCTGGCGTGTTGAAACTGGGGGCCGGGGGTCATACAGGAGTGCTAAAGAAGAACATTATTTAGCCAAATATAAATGTGAAAAAAAATCTTATTCTATTTTTTGCACTTACTATTATTCTGACACAATATAAATGGGTATTATATTTATATATATTTATATTAAAGGTATTTAGGGTCTTTTGCATTAAAGTTTGGAGACCCCCTATTTTTGAATGCAAACTTAAAGGACCATTTGACTACTACAGTAAATACATACATACAAACATAAATATTTTATTTAACCTTAAATACTGTTGTGCTTTATGAACATCTTACTCAATACTGAAGGAATAGTTCACCCTAAAAATGTAAATTCTGTCTTTAATTACTCACCCACATGTCGTTGGAAACCTGCAAGAAGGTTCATCTTCGGAACCCAAATTAATATATTTTCGATGAAATTTGAAAGATTTCTTGACCCTTCATAGACAGCAATGGAGTAAAATGTATTAAGGACATTGTTAAAGGGGTGGTTGATTGCGATTTCACTTTTTTTAACGTTAGTTAGTGTGTAATGTTGCTGTTTGCGCATAATATCTGCAAAGTTGCAGCACTGAAAGTTCAATCTGGCAGTTTAATGCCTACAAAAACAGCTGGTAAGAGACATGCAACAAAGGGAACATGTAACAAAGGGGGCGAGGCCATGTTGTGCTGCTTGCTTTAGAGAAGAGCATGTAAAAATCTGTGCATATATGAATCGTGATTCACAAGTTTCAAAACCAATGTTCTAAAGCAGTGGTTCTCAATCCTGTTCCTCACATCGCCCTGCTCTCCATCTCTCCCTCTCATTCTCTCTCTCATTCAGATCATCAGATCGGCTCCAACAAACTGTTCCATTTATACACTTATTTTCACAAAGCAATGAGAAGCGTTATACATGGACGTTATACACCCCTTTAAAATAGTCCATGTGACGACAAAGAAAGAAGATAAATTGCTGAATGGTCATTATTTTTTTCTTTGCGCACAAAAATTATTCACTTAGCTGCATAACATTAGGCTTAACCACTGATGTCACATGGACTATTTTAATGATGCCTTACTATCTTTTTGGGCCTTGAACGTCTCAGTTGTGTTGCTGTCTATGGAGAGTCAGAAAGCTCTCGGATTTCATCAGAAATATCTTAATTTGTGTTCTGAAGGTGAACGAAGGTCTTACGGGTTTGGGAAGACATGAGGGTGAGTAATTAATGCCAGAATCTTCATTTTTGTGTGAACTATTACTTAAATATCATCTCCTTTGCTGAACTTTAAGTAGGTTAGTTGTGGTTCAGGTTGTTTTTATGTCACCTTTGGAGTCCCACAGCCAGTAACTTTTGAAAGGCATGACATAATAATGGTCAGAGTGAGATGGGGATTTTGTTCTCTTTGAGGGCTGGCGAAAATAACCACAGTTTCCTCTCCCTCTGGTTCCAGCAGCAGCCGAGGAACTGCTGCCGTGCAGCAGGGACCTGAAAGCAGACGCTTCCACAGACCGCAGCTTCCTGGAGGCTGCTCTGTTTTCTTATAACCTATATACGCTAAAGAGACACAAAGTTAGCAGAAAGAAAAAATACATAATTCATGGACACACTGTACAGTGATGTCATGATGTTTAATAGAAATTTTGACACCATAGCAATTGAACAGGAAAGTCCTTTATCTGAAAAGTCTGGTATTAATATCAAAATGTGACCCTGGACCACAAAACCATAAAATGTTTATAAATAACCAACAATACATCATATGGGTCAAAATTATTGATGTTTCTTTTATGCCAAAAATCATAAAGATCATGTTGCATGAAGATATTTTGTAAATTTCCAACAGTAAATATATAAAAACTTCATTTTTGAATTGCTATGCACTATGCATCGCTAAGGCCTTCATTTGGACAACTGTAAAGGCGATTTTCTCTCTATTTTTTTTTTTTTTTTTTTGCACCCTCAGATTCCAGGTTTTAAAATAGTTGCATCTCAGCCAAATATTTTCCTATCCTAACAAGATACATTTCCATGCATGAATGGAATGCTTATTTATTCAGCTTTTAGATGATGTATAAATCTCAATTTCCAAAAATCTACCCTTATGACTGGTTTTGTGGTCCAGGGTCACAAATGAATAATTGAAGTAAAAATAATAGCATAAATCAGTTGAGTAATTTTAAGTATTTATTAACTATTTTACATGTCTCTCTCATGTTTCTTCCTCTTTCTCTCTCTCTGGATCTCCTCCGACAGATCGTCCAGGACTGAGCGATGCGTCACAGATCGAGCGCATCCAGGAGAGCATCATCCACGCCCTGCGGCTCCACCTGTTGTCCAACCACCCCGACGACACCTTACTCTTTCCCAAGCTGCTTCAGAAACTGGCCGACCTTCGGCAGCTGGTAACGGAGCACGCGGAGCTGGTCCAGGAGATCAACAAGACGGAGGACGCTTCACTCCACCCGCTCCTGCAGGAGATCTACAGGGACATGTACTGACTTTAAAGCGTCGCCATTCTCAGCAAGCACCAAAACACAAGAGCTCCCTCTGCGTGTGGGACAGGAGGTAAAAGATGCTCAGCTCAGAGAGGGAAAGAAGCCCGGTGGAAACATCTCTGTGGTGTGCACCTGCTGTGGAATCAAGAACTGCTGGGACATAACAGGGTAAAGCCAGCTCGCTGAGAAATATAGCACTAACCTTAAATAGGGAACAGACCTTTATAAGGTTGATGCCTAATAGTGCAATGGATGCTTTTGTAAATTTGCCAAAAAGTGGATTACAGGCGCAGTAAATATATGCCTTGGCTCACTCTAAATGCACCATTAAAGTGCCATATTTAGCTTCATAAGCATCTGTTTATAGTGCGAGAGCATAGTTGGCTTGTATTGTTTTTGACAAACGTGGCCACTGTGAGATGATGTGCTGCTGCTGATCTCCTGCTCCATCTGTGTAGTTTGAAGGGCGGGGCTTTGGAGATCACAGGGGGCGTGGCTAACAAAACTTAACTTCCAGAGCGGTTGATGTCACTCTGCACGTTTAAACTCAAGATTTAGGACCTGGAAAACATATAGAGTTGACTAACCTGAATAAGGGGTGATTTTTCATAAAATGGTTTGATGCTAGAATGAAATGTATAGAGAGAGAGCCATATAAATCCAGTTGTTAGTTACCTCATTTGAAACGCTTGTACATTGAACATAATTTGTTCTATCTTTTTTATAAAAATATTATTGTACACTTTATAGCACTCCAACTGTAATTTTATTGTACAAACGTGTTATGTGTTCTGACATGGTACCTGAATCAATTAGTAAATTGGTTTATTGATGTAATTTTTATTTTTTAAGGAAAATTTATTTTCGTAGCATTTCAATTTAAATCTACTAGAGTTGACAATCCATGAGACTTGATCAGAAAGTGCTTTGTAGACTGTTGCAGTTTTTAATGCATAATTTCTTTAGTTGTAGTATTCGGGTGCGTAATTACTGACTGATCTCATCTGGTGTTTGTAATTTGAAATGGAATGTCATGTTAATGAAAAATGTTTAAAAAAAAACTGAAATCAGCGGCGTAGACGTGTTTATTTCTGGCGCCATCTTCTGCGTATTCTGATGTAGTGCAAGCGAAAAGTGTAAAACGGAAACGCAGAGCCTGTCCTTCTTGACGCACCGTCGTGACGTCGCAGCAGCATCACGGCGCGCTGTCTGAGTGCGTGCTCACTCAAAACAAACAGTTAGGATGTTTTTGAATGGGACGCAGAGGTTGTGCAGCACGAGAAGCGCACGCTAACCTAACGAATGTGCACGAAGGGTCCGCGCTCGTCGTCTTCACCTGCGAGCTGTGTGAACTGCCCAGTCCCTTCAGCTTCTACGACCAGAAGCCGCCAAACACCAGTGTAAGTACAATAGTGTTTGTGACTGCGAAATAGCGCACGAGATGTTTAGTCTTCATAAGCAAGGAAGAACGCTTTTAGTAAAGCTTTAGTGATATACGTCGATGTAAACATATGGTATAAGGTTGCTCAAACTCGATCAGTGTGATCATTGACAGGTGCGCGCCGAGTATTGTTTGCTGTGACGTCCCGGTGACGTATGTGAACATGGCGATTTAATAGATGAAATAGATATATGAACATCACATTCCTAGCATTTATTTGAATCGGGCTACCAGACTGCAAAATGAAAAGTAAGGACCTGCCACGAGACACCCAAGAACAGAAATGGAGTTATTTCTTCACAATCATGTCGATGCAGTACTCTATCTGAGTAAATGATAAACGAATAGTCCTTTGTTTATTGTTTATTTTGATAAAAGCTTCCACAAAGTGGTTGCTAGTCTTCCTGGGGTCCACAAATCAATCCGAGACAAACGAACAAGAATACAGTTTCACTTATCACATCACAAAACTAGACATCTCAGCAGTAGCAGCGGGTAAAATATACATCTTCATATTTATAAGCAAATATAAACACGTGTACTCTTTCGTTTATGGTGAGCCATATTCCAATCAATAGAACCTCGATAAAGTACAGTGTTTTTCATCAAATTTGTTTGTGGACACAGTAAAAATATGTTTTATGTCTAAGTCGCACATAAACAAGCTTTTCAAAGAGAAAAGGAGTTTGATACTTGATTGCTTTATGAAAATATAACAAAAATCGGAAATGTAATTTAAGCTTCACCAGCAACCATGATAACTTTCGATGCATATCACTAACATAAGCCCCAAGTGGATAATGAAGCACTAGTCTGGCTGCTCTATTCTGACCCATCTGAAGGTTTTTTTAGGTGTTTCTCAGACTCTCACTTGACTTGACTGTAGCACAGATCAATACTCAAGATGTGATAAAACTAATGACAGTACCACATCGTTTAAAACTAAAGATGGAATAAATTCAGAACATTTCCTGGCTACCGCTATAAATTTAACCATAGTGCTTAATATATATGTTTGGAGCAGGACAATGTATAGTCAAGTATCACACCCAGCAGCTTAACATTTGTTACTTGTTCCACTGGCACCCCATTCATAAATCAATTCAAATCAGCAGCCTTAGCCAAAAAAAATTTTATAACTAAAAACAATACATTTCCTTTTTTCTAGATTTAAAATTAGTTTATTAATTCGAACCCACTTCGTAATCGTTAACAGCCCATCACTTAAATTTTCCTGAAGCTCAGTTGATGTATCTGCAGCAGAAAACATTGTCGAATCATCACCATACATAACTATATTTGCCTCATCAGCAACATATAGTAAATCGTTTATAAAGATAGAGAACAATAATGGACCTAAACAAGTCCCTTGTTGAACACCACAAAGTGTTTTTAGCCTCAGAGAAAGAACTAATATAAAACAGAAACACTCAGTCCTCTATTAGAAAGATAACTTCCAATCAAAAGATGCCAGTGAAAAAACCATAACATTTTAGTTTAGCAATAAGAATATCATGGTCAATGACATCAAAAGCTGCTCTATAGTCTATTAAAACAGCACCGACCAATTTCTTATCATCTACACATGCTAACCATTCATCTTTCATGTGTATAAGAGCGGTACTTGTGGAGTGTCTTGGTCTGTAAGCATGTTGTGCATTATTAACCAATCCATTAATTCTAAAATACTGTAAAATTTGCTTAAAAATAATCTTCTCCAAGAACTTGCTCAGAATATAAAGTGTATAAATTGGCCTACAGTAAGGACCTATAAAGTCAGTTTTCCCTTTTTTAGTAATGATATAATTTTAGATTCTTTCCAAAGATTTGGATATACACCACTAAGCAAACATTGATAAAATATCTGACTCATTAGTTAAGAGCGCTGATTAGCTACTATTTACAGAAATTTACCATCCAAAAAAAATCAACTCCACAGGTTTTAGCATCTGGAATTGAAAGCAACATCTGTTATGCTGCGTTTTGTTCAGTGGGACTAAGATAAAACAACACATTTTATCTTTCATCATTTTAACAACAGGATTACACACTACTTGTAAATCATTGCTAAACATGCCAGATCATAAATAGTTTATGAATGAAAAAATGGTTAAAAATTAAAAATGATTAGCTATATCAGGGTTTAGTGATAAACTGCTCCTCGTTTTTGTCTTCCTACACATTATTTCATTTAGTGTTTTCCACATTTTCTTACTATCACCAGTTGCACATCTTATATTGTGCTTATAATATTCCCTCTTTTTGATATGATTTAATTTTGTAACCCTATTTACAACGTGAACATAATGTGAATAATCTTTTGTAGAGGTAAAAATGGGAAATGGGTTACTGTCTGAGTAACTTGGGTGACATTTGGTAAAGGTCAGTACTATTCTAAACAATCCAGTTCATCAAATACATAATTAGTGTAAGCCGTTTGTTTTCGATGTTTGTGTGCTCGTATAATCAAGTTATTTGACGTTGCAGCTAAATATTGAACATTTACATCACAAAGCAATATAGGAGCTTGATAATAGTATTTTTTGTTTGTTTTATTATTAATAATAATAACTATATTATAGCAAAACCAAGAGACCTTTCGTATGAAGCTACGATCGCTTCTTTTTAATGGGAATTCTGATCATTCAAAAAGGAGGAAAAACTTACTGAAGGGCCCTGCCTTTTAATTAAGCAATAGAAATTCTTGTACAGTATTTAACCAGGCTCATACTGTTATTTACAGAGGACACCCACTTGAACATTCAGTGAAACTCTTTGAAATGTATTGTAAACACACTAAATATTAAAAAAATAAAATACATATTTAGTACAAGAATCATTATACATTAAAGGGTCTATTTAATTTTCAAACCACTAGATTTTCCACATTTGTCAGCAATAAAAAAAAAAAAAAATCATGTTCACTTTATCTTTGTATTTAAATAAGAACAGGCTAGAATAATTATGATGTTTAATTTGCAGCTAAATCTCTGTTATGCAGAATGACAGTGGGACATGTTTCACACATTTTTGGATCCATTTTATTTTCCCAAATGGTATTTGAAACATTAAAGCAGACACTTGCATTTCATATGCTATGTATTTATATGAAATCATATTTGTAAAGGTGTTCTGTTTTGTCCCATGTGGAAGATGACGAATCTGCAGTTTTCCATGAGCTGAACTTTAAATTTAGCTAAAATGTGTTTCTTGAAGTCAGTGCTTATCAAAGCAGACACAGAAAGGACTGATATCTGAGCTAAAAGCTCATTAGTATGTTTGTTGTAGGCCATTTAACACACTGTACTTTGATTTAAATATGTGATCAATGGCATGTGGTTGAATAATTGCATGATGTGTGACCAGTGACTGAGATGTGCTCTGTCCTGCAGGCTCTTGGAGGAATGTTACAGCATGAAGGATCCCTTCAGCTCAGAGAGAGAAAAGTTTCTGGTTTTAGGATCCAGCAGCAGTTATACTCCTTTAAGGAGCCAATTGTTTACATTTGTGGCTTTTACTAACACTTACTTCATGGAGTTTTATTTGCATCCACTAGATGGCAGTAAAACCATTTGTATCTTAACACTGCAGCATCTTCTCCTTCAAACAATAACAACAAATAATTTTGTTAACAAATATCCACACAACTGACTTACAGTATAAAGTTCCATATCAGCTACAAAATATTATCACTTACCTACAAGGCCCTTAATGGTTTAGCTCCTGCGTACCTAACTAGTCTTCTACGCTACAATCCATCACGCTCCCTAAGGTCACAAAGCGCTGGACTTTTGGTAGTTCCTAGGATAGCAAAGTCCACTAAAGGAGGTAGAGCTTTTTCACATTTGGCTCCCGAACTCTGGAATAGCCTTCCTGATAATGTTCGGGGTTCAGACACACTCTCTCTGTTTAAATCTAGATTAAAAACACATCTCTTTCACCAAGCATTCGAATAATCCATCTCATAATCTTGGACTGCAGTTATATCTGATCAGATGTGCATTATTATTCTTTAGCTTGGGTTAAACTAATTAATTTTACTTTGTTAGAACAGCAGCTACGCTAATTATGTCTCTATTTGTTTCTCTGTTTTTGCCACAGGATTTACACAAGCTTCAGTCTGGATTCAGAACAGCTGAGAAGACATGATGCCAACCCTGCAAACAACATACAGAACAACCAAATTTTACTATAAATGTGATTACATCATATGATAATTGCTGTTAATAGTGTTTATTGCCTGTTTGATTACATCATTATTTTTCTGTACATAAACTGATAGCCACTACTAAATATTGTAGAAACTTAATTTTCTGTAAAACTGCTTTGCAACGATGTCTATCATAAATAATAACCTTGAATTGAATTGAACCACAACACTGCTCTAGTTCAGTCACTTCAATCGTTGCATTTAACTCAAGTCTGTTATCAATTCACTCATCTATAATACACTGATTTCTAAAGATCAGTGCATCGTCACATTTTTTCAATGCATTTCTGAGGAGCTGGAGACTGGAGCAGTACAGAGGACACTGCAGAGCACATATATTAATGTGACGGTGATATCTACAGAGCTCAAACCAAGACAATTCAGCTGTGACACTAAAACAGTGACACGGATAGAGAGAGAGAGAGAGAGAGAGATATGCTCTTGAAAAGAAAGTCTAAAGGGGGTGCTGGAATATTTTAGCTACTTATTACTGGTAATGCTGAAGTCTGCTACAGATAAGCTGCCTGCCAACTATGACCTCAGACTTGGCAGTGAGATAACAAATCACACAGAGGTTCAGCAAGTGTCCCGTTTTCCCATCAGACTCAGTCACACCTATTGTGCATTACAGCTTTATGACAGTCATGAAATGTTGATGATGAGCTGCAGCTGTGTTGCCAGATCATCATCAACATTTCTAACTGCAAAAGGTTTACTAAAACATTTGCAACCTTTTTCACTCCAAGGCCCTCGCTTTCCGTAACTATATTTAAAAGCCAGACAGCCCTTTTTTATTTTGCACAACATTTTCTAACTGTATTTTAATTTAAGGGCCAACAATTTGCTGCATTTCTGTCATTTTATTTATTTACTTGTTTAACGCAACTTACAAGGAAAAAAATTAAGTTTCTTTTTTTATCCAGGCAATCTACCTCATGAAAAATGTAGTTTCATATATATAAGGTTATTCCACAATAATGTGGAATGTTACCAGCCTACATCTTATTCTATTATTTTCCTGTTCTATTTTATTTATAGCACATCTGTACAAAATCTATATAATTTTTTCAAATTATTTTTCGACAAATTTTTGTTTATGTATATATACATGTGTGTAATTTATTCTCAACTTTTTATTATATCCGTGTTGTTACTCTGTTTACTGGAAGCTTGTGACCCTAAAACAAATTCCTTGTGTGCAAATATACTTCTCAATAAAGCTCTCTGACTTCTGAAATATTTTACAGCTTGATAAGAAACTAAGCTTTTTTCCACAAAGAAATATCAACATTTTAAACATTTCCATGATTTTTGCTGGTTTACAAATCGCGCTTTTAAAATCAAGCCACCTTCAAAGAATGGTTTCCTCTTCAAAAGAAACGATAAAGGTCAAATAACAAAGAATTGTTCTAAATTGTTTCCTCAATTTTTTCCTCGCTTTCACAATTTTTTTTGACTGAGTCTCACATTTTAGATCATCTCGAGGGCCCCAGGGTTCACGACATTTACACCAAATCGCACGTAAACCAGGGTCGCTGGCTTAGAACAGGCGGACTTGGCAACACGAGACTGCGGGAAGCGCTAGTCTCTAGTATTTCTTTCGTTTTCCACTGATGGGCGGGTCCCGCGCTCCGCCGGCCAATGAGAAGTGTCTTCTGTTTAAATAGCCTCCGCCGTCTTTTTTTCCCTGCCAGTTTACTCGCGATCGCCATATTGGGTGCTCGCCTACTCGAATGACTCGTCTGTTTTTCTTCGGAATTACTACGAGAAGGCATCGGAGTCGCGCGCTGTTTTCATGACTTGTTTTCCACGCGCCTTCGCCTTTCCGTACGCATTCGCGCGTTTGTTATGCGTGCGCTCTGCGTCTCGCTCGGTTTTCTCGGGAAGAAGGATCGCTCTTAGTTAGACCACGTCTGGCTCGATTGCGACTGCGATTCTCGAGACGAAATTCAACGTGCAAAATGTCAAAAGTGCGCGTCTCCAATGGAAGCCCGACGCTGGAGAGGGTGGACGCGAGGCAGGCGGATCACGCCAAACCGCCGGTCTGCAGGAACCTCTTCGGCTCCGTGGATCGCGAAGAGTTCGCGAGGGACGTCAAGGAGCAAATGCTGGAGATGGAGAAAGCGTCCAAAGAAAAATGGAATTACGACTTCGCCAAAAACGAGCCGCTCGCGCCTGGCCACTACGAGTGGCAGGAGGTGGACGCGAAAGAGGTGCCGGAGTTTTACACCAGACCGCCTCACCCAAAACGGGATACCTCGACCGGGACCGTGGACCATAACGGGAACCACGATTATTTGTTGACAACGAGCGAACAGGGGGACTCTGACAACGCGGAGCCCGGGAGTAGCTCGGATTGCCGCACGGCGCTGACCACGCCGAGAAAAAGACCGTCGACAGAGGATCAGGGTAAATGTTTTAGGAGTCTCGGTGCTCTTGCGTTATTTGCGTGCAGATCTCGGGGGACAAACAGTTTGCCCTCCCGATCGTGCGTAATGCTGAAAACTGCCTTCTTTCGCGGTCTAGCTCGCTAATGAAGTCGCTTTTCTAACACAGTCTTCATTCTTTCGATAGATCTTCCTTGCCAAAGAAAAAGAGCCAACGTCCAAGCGCCCGAAGCGAACTGCTGTCCAGAGACGAATTCGCACGCGCCCAGCAAGTCGGATCCCAAAACGTAAACAAGGTGAGTATCGTGCGCGCTTTCTGATGCATGACTTATTTTATGCATTGATGTAAACACGTGTTACTTCGTGCTAAAAAGATCACGTTCAACATACCTGATGTTTTTATTATTATTGTATATAAATATATTAGTGTTCTCTCGGTTTTATTGTCGCACGCTTAAACGCTAAGAATGTTCGTTTCTTGACGCGTGCTTGACCGCGCGTTCAAAAAGCGTTTGGTTAGGTCTTGTCTAAAACAAACGCACGTTTAAGACGTACTGTCACCGCGCAAGTGACAGTCGAGTCAAACGAGACTCAAATGCATAACATTGTAGTAACACGTCAGCAGGTCTCTTGTAGGGTGTGCGCGTGGGAGGAGGAGGAGGGGGTCTGGGTTCTCAATGCAGCCATATACTGGCGCGCAAAATTGCACGCTTTTCATTCGCACTGTCCTGCGCTATCACTCCGGGTTTAAACGCGTCGTGGAGATAGATGGCCGTATGTTTACGCGTAAATACTGTTGTCGTATTTGTATGTGCCGTTTATTTCATGCCTTGTGTGTCGTTGTGAAGTTTTTGCTAGCGCGTTCGACATGCTATTTCCTTTGCTAATCAACTTTTTTCTCTTGTTCCCTGCAGAGACGGATGAAGAAGACTATTTTCTCCATCAAATACTTCAAGAGCTTTATGAAGTAAACAGGGACAGCGGTTGAAAAATACAAATCGAGCCTTAGAGGCTGTATAAGCACTGAATTTTTACACTAAAGTTTTGGCACTCGACAGAATATATTTGCCTCAAAAGCAGACAATGTAGCAGTGTGCAATTGGAGTTTCGTTTGTTCTTTTACTACCTATGTATATACCTTCATTTTATATGTAGCACATTTAAATGTAATGTTAAGATAAAAAACACAATCATTTATAAATGGAGTGCGTTTGACTTAAAGAATTGCTGTGCAGTTTTCAAAACGTCTCCCCAAAATGAACCCTTTTAAAGTAAATATATCTATGTCCAATACACACACACACACACCCACCATTTCCCTTTAATTAGGTTTAACAATCCCATTGTCTCAGTTTTGGCTGACTCAGGATGTTAACAGACAGAAGTAATATATATATATATATATATTTTTTTTTTTAATTGCACAAATGTCACTATTTGAAAATCATTACAGACCTTTTCACCGTCTGTGATCTGGTTAAATTAAAATGATATGATATCTGCATTAATACTGTTCATGTTTATTGGTACTTATATGATTTTACCAGACAAAAGTTACAGCACGTTGGGCATGTGGTGTTCTTCTCTGAAAGGAACTGTGACTCCTAGTGTGGTATTAAGGTTTTCATGCTTTTTTACAGTATTATGATATCCCTGGGTTGTTCCACTAATTTTATTTTCTCTTATTTTAAATTATTTCTTTTTTTCTTATTTTGGCATAAATATGCAAATTCACATGAACTACAAATCCTACTGAGTTCACACAAAAAAAACTGTAGTGACCAATTAATTTCTTATTATTGTAAAATTTCCCCCCCATTCATTGCTGTGTAGCATAATGTATATATAAATATATATTTCTCTTTTTTTTTTCTTTAACACTGGGCCAGACAATTAAGAACAATGTTAGGCCATGAAGCCAGTTCTTTGCCACAATATACTTGGCTTTCCTGATAAACATGGCATGGCACTATGACAAAAAATAAATAAAAACCGGCAAAAAATTTAATTAGACGTTACACTGCACATGTGTAAAACATTGAAGTGTACCTGTGTGTACAGCTTTGTACGGAAGAAAAAGATAAAAAAAAAACACTGAGGAAATTATACTAACTTATTTATGTCAAGCTTTTTGTTGTTTATGACTATCCAAAGTGGCATTTGTGCATTTTCTGTTTGTACTTCTTTTTATAGTTTTTTTTCCTCCACAAATTTGTGCAAGGTTGCAAACTGAGCCTATTAAAAATTTGATGTGGATTGTGTACTGCTTTATAAATGAGATGATTAAACCATAATTACATAAAAACCTTCTCCTGGCTCCTTTTCATTTTATTGTGCAGAAAAAAAAATCTGAATGAAAACACACTCCTAGGGGAAACTTAAATACACTTCTCACACCCTGCATTAGCAAAAGCTTCAAACTGACCTTAAGCTGTGCTAAAAACCTAACTACCTTTTAAAAAAAAATCAACAGACGTGATAATTAAATACAACACTCTCTGGTGCTAAATTGGTACTTGGCAGAATGAAACCTATGGGATTTTTTTTTTAACAACCCACACATGCACTTGCCCACAAATGCACAATTATTTAATTTAAATTGTACCCACTTTCTTTATTCTTATTTAGTGATATTCAACAAGGCAGGACAGTCATGCTTTAAAAAAATAATTTTCTTATGTAGTGCAATACACATGATATGATTAACCTGCTATTAAACTGTTGCCACATTTCAGATCCCTTTTAGATTGTATTCAAATTATGTGTTACATGCAATAGTTCATATGAAATGAAAATAGCAAAGACGTTTAAAAATACAACAAAACAAACAACATTGACACTGCAAAATACTACAACTGACCCCTGTATGTTTTGTTTTAACATATTAATAGACACAATGGGTCCAACTATATTACTCAAAACACGATGTGTCAAATCGAAACGCGGATTGACTTAAATGATTTGGTCGGGCGTGTTGACTTGCAAAAGACACACACCCTCAAATATTTATCGCGTTTGGAGATAGCGTACGTGGTCACGTTGAACTTATTCTGCTCGTACATTAACCTTGTAATATACAGGGTATTTTTGGTGAATTTTTACAGCGTTATTGCAGCTTGCGTACCGTTTGGTTATTTAACTCAACGTGCAACAAGTTTGTGCGTAAAGCTGCTGCGTTTCTAACACACGACCTGCGGGGCTCCCTGTTTCAATTCAGAAAAAAAACAAGGACACGTCCCGAGCAGAGGGGGGAAAAAAGCCAAGATACTGACATACGGTTTGTCCAATCAGACAACTATTGAGAAAAACACACCACTTACTGTAGCCACTGAGATTGGCTTTGCGCGCGCTAAGGCTGGAGTAAGAGTGTGTTTGTACAGAGTGTTCTGCTCGTAAAGCACAACCCAGAATAAGCCATTGGTCAGACTGATATTTCTGCTGATGTTTGCGAAAGGGAAGGGAGAGGTGAGTTTGGCCCGAGGGTTAAATCGCAAGGATCTTTCTAAAGCCCCGTCCTCCTACTACTCAAAAATCACGGCTGCAACACACATCTATGAATTACACATAGCGAACGGGAAATTATTTTCCAACAATTACTTGATCGCATGTTTAACATGACAACACGGCGGTGACATGCGTGGAAATGTTACAGGGTCATATACTGTATATAGTGAAGGGGCATGTCGTCAGACCGTGGGCTATATGTTATCTCAACGAGACAATTATACATTTAAACCGTGGAAGAGTTATAGAAACTGTAAGTTATATAAAAACGTTAGATAAAGTAACAAAAACAATTAATGGCAGCAGAAATGTAAGGGGCAGCAGTGAATAATAATTCAAACCATTGCACTTAAATAATGTAAATAAATAGAAAATGTAGAACATGTTATACATTAACAGTAACTTGTACAATTAAAATGTTTATTGATGCTACAGTCATTTTATTGTGTTCACTTGTGTATCCGAAAGCTTTAGCAATTTCTGGCATCTTTGTGTATCTTTGGAAAATCAGTTTTGAATTAGGTGCATGTTTAATTGGACTTTGGACTAAGAAAATAATAGTTATTGGCCTGGTTTCATAGACAGGGCTTAGCCTAAACCAGGATTAGGCCATAGTTCAATTAGGACAGTTAAGTAATTTTTATAAACATGCCTTAGAAAAAAACATTGCTGGTGTGCATCTTGAGACAAAACAAAAGCACTGAAATATTTTAAGATCAATCAGTACAAGTTTCTTTCATTTGAAACAACTCAGACTTGCATTTTAGTCTAGGACTAGGCTTAAGCCTTGTCTGTGAAACCGGGGGATTATGTATAAAAGATCACCATTGTGACTACTAGCCCTTACACTGCAAGAGATGTACACTACCAATCACACTTTTTACACACACCACTTAATTTGTTACACAAGAGCTGATAAACCTTTTATAGAAAAAATCCTCAAATATTTATTTCTTGTTCATTTTTATTTGTTCATTTATTACTATTTCTATTATGTTTTGGATCAGACAGTAAAGGAAAACAGTGGAGTGTCCGGCATACACAAGCACTCCTTTAATAAAGCATCTCAGGATGTGAATGAATGAAGAGAGTGTGTCCAGCATTTTTTGGTCACTTCATTTTTCCCTGACTTCCCTGTTATTTGACAGTTTTCATGATTATTATAATAAAAATAATAAATAATAATAAAAACATTAACAAAGTCTGAAAATATAAAATAACACTTAAGATTTAGAATAAAATGCTTAGAACGGTGGAAATCACTCTACCTGCACAGATTCTTACACTAAAGAAAACAAATCATTTTATAAGATTTTTTTTTATTTACCCAAACATCTTTCCACTAAAAATCAAACAAGCTTGTGATCAAATCAGTGAGAAAACCACTGTTACTGACACAACACACCCCTTCATCAGATGAATCAATATGCTTAAAACCTCTTTCTGAGGAGATCGAAGTGGTCAGTAAGTGATTAAGCAACGCGCAGCTTCTTGAACTGGCAGCCTGCCATGACATGAGCCTTGGTAAACACTAATAGCAGGCTGATGAAATCAGTAATTATAATACAAAACAGCAGAGGGCTTCACATTTGTGCGGCTGTAAACCACCAGTGACAACGCCCTTGCTTGGCCTATGCAGTAACTAGTTTGGTTTTTAATATAAAATTAGATTTGAAAAACCAAAGGATTCATTTCATCTACTTGCATTTCCACAAGAAAAGGTGATTTTTCCTTACCTTACTCACATTTCAGATGCCAGCCATGTGTAAACTTGTGTAATTCAGCTTGACTGGAAGAAAAAGAAAATCATATATAATTAATATATTATTAGAAGGCATTAACAATATATAACAACATATATCTTCATTTATTAGTATTGTTATTATTATATACAGGGGCCCTAAAAAGTATTTGGACAATCAATGATGAAGCAATGTACAAACAGTCACATTAAAATAATAATAATAACAATTAAAAAAGTAAATGACATTACATACCAAAAAAAAATTCTGCAAACACATTATGCTAGAACCTCAGATATAGAGCCTCTCTCTCTCTCTCTCTCTCTCTCTCTCTCTCTCTATATATATATATATATATATATATACACACACACACTTTTCTGAGCTACTGCTCTAATTATTTTGAATAAATTGGTCTCAAGATAATTTTTCATGGATGTATGAAGTCAGTTTCCAAAGATGTCCTCATGGTGTAGTTCATCATGTTAACATATGAACACAAGTTTCCCAACATTTGACAACCAGAAAGTGTCCAAGACTTTCTGTCTTAATTTCAGCAATCTATCAATTGCTTCATATTTTAAAACCTAGTAAACTTCATCAAGTGTGCTTGTGCTAGATTTGATATACTTTTAATTATTTCTCAAGTGTCCAAATACTTTTTGGGTATCATTTATGTTTATTACTACAATGATTCAACCAGTTTTAAGGTACAGAAAAACTGTAGGCAGGCGTACAGCTGGCAGAGATGGTCAGCTGCACTCAACTTCTGACCTTGAGTTGTGCATCTCCCTGCACCTCATAAAAGGGGAGGATGATATCACGGCACAAAACAAACGAATGCCAGCGATGATCTCACGAACCGTAGGCCGCTGACGATTGAGTGGTGGTTTGTTTTTGTCTTCACCACCCTCTATTTACACTTGCTGTGTAATTACAGAGTCCCGCTCTCTGAGATCAGTACTAAGATATGTGCAGAGCTGCAATCTCAAATCTCAACGCCTGCAACAATAAGGTGCGGAGCGGCCAAACTTCCCTTCAGCCCTGTCAAACTAACACCACATTTCCAGGACAAAATTAGCTGAAGGCTAATTTAACAACCTTGCAGATAATGAGAGGAGAAGGACCATAAAATCAGAAAATGTTTACAGCTGGCCCTATTAATAGATATTTTGCACAGCTCCGCACATGACCTCATATTTGGCCTTCCCGTTGGGAATGAAACCTTTGTGAATCTCAATCTTATTTTGGAAATGCGACGTACCATCTGTTTCGCATTGTTATTAATTTGAGTGAATTTTATGAGCCTCAGTGTGCTTTTTTCGTTTCTCAGCCTCTCTTTGCCCAGCAGTCATGTGTTTTGGCTGTCCTCCGCTCAACTAGAAACCCATGTCGGCCAGGCAGAGAAACAACCTCTGGCGGATATTCAGTCTTAGTTGGCCCAAAATGTGTCCAAAAGAAGGATGTAAACAGTCACCTTTGCCAGAGGGTTTTTTTTCCCCGGCTCTCGAAGCTCGACGTCTTGCTGTGAACTTCACATGCACGTGTGTTTTTGGTTTGCTCTCAGTGTTGTACTTGTGGGGTCAACCAAATTTTCCCCTCCCTTCACTCTCTTTATCTGTACTGATCAACTGCCTTTCATTTATCTAATCCTATCTTTTTACAGGCAAAAATGGATGTAACAGAGTAAAAATAGCTGACTCCCAAAGTGAACACATCACAATAGTGCGTTGCTTGTATACTGTAGTATGTATGTGTGTGTGTTTATGTATACTCAGGCCAAAATTATTAGAAAACCTGTCTGGAATGACTTGAAGAAAACAGAACAAACTGAGACCTGCATGTGGCAACGTCTCCAAGATGCTTAAAAGAAACCTAACTGCAAAGCTATCTATGCGCAAGTGCACCTAGCACCAAATGTTGATTTAATTTTGTTAATAGAAGTTAATTGATAAGAAAATATATTTATTATCTACATTATTTTTGACAGTATGCTCATTTTACAGCATTTTTGCACAAGTGCCTAAAACCCTTAAAAGTATTGTAGGGAAATTTATTTTCACATGGAGGACATGTAGGATGGACAACATATTGTACAATGATCTTGAACTGTAGAAAGTCCCGAGCCAAGAAACCTGAATCACATGGGTTTCTTAAGGAACAGCCTTTTTTTATTTGGGCCAGTAAGTAACACCCTAGTAACAAAATAGGGGTGTTTTCACATGTAGTTCAGTTTAGAAGAACCAAACCCAGTTCACTTAAAGTGAACCAGAAAGAGAACCAGCTGAAAGTGACCTCAGTCTATGTATAGTGGACTCAAAAGAGAACCCAGTTCTTTTTTTGGTCCTCTTCAGCACTGAAGTGATCACAGACAATTTCTTGTTCACACCACAACTTCATAAGAACTCAGGCCGCAGTTTCTGTGCATCAGTGGAATGCTGGAGTCTGGAAAATCTGGAAGATGAAATGGAGAGGGAAATGGGGTGAGGAAGGCTGGCAATCCCTGATCATTTCACCAGTCAAGACACTGGCAGAGCATTAACAACACATTTGTCAAATTTCTAATTTAGAGAGAACATTACTTAAAGTTCATGCAACTTCCTTTTTACTAAAGATAGTGACAGTTGAAAAATGTTTCTTTGTTCCTTCTTTTTAATTCACAATAAGCTGCATTTCATTGTTCAGTTTTAGTAATTACTGTTTTTCTAAGAAATTCTAAAATATCGTACCACGGGGTCTGACTCGATACTCATTTCTGATTGGCTGCAGTTGCGTTTGTATGAAACAAGAGGGACTGAGTCTGAGATATCGGGATGACAATAAAATATTTGTACAGACAATATAGTTTTAGTTTTAATATTTTATTAACCACCAAATGCAAAGCTTCCACAATGTTCCCAGCAAGCAAATACCCCTGACTGCAGTTAACCGGATGAGTCTGTATCTGTTTAATGCACAGGTCCAAGTTAGTTTAATCACCATTCTATAGGCCAATTGTTGCAATGTTTTTCTGCATGTGCACACACAAACACACATGCAGCGCACACACAGAAACATTCAGAAGCACAGAAACTTCATCAACGCTGCTGTGTGACGTATATTAATAAAATAGCTTCGATACTGAATTGCTACATTATATTTCTTAGAAAAGAGGGGGTAAAATTGTTGTTTAAGAAGTAACCAAACTCACTCAGGTAATTCACACACAACTTTCACCCCCCCTCCCTCTCTCTCGTTAGTATGATAATTCATTAAAATCAATGCTATAATTTATGCATTTAAATAAACATGATCTTACTGCATCATTTAATCTCTGTGATTTAAAACGGCATGAATGCTAGACCTCCGCTGCATGTCGGGCCGTTTTTTGCCTCCATGTCGTGCAATAAAGAAATGCACGACATTGCTTAGATCACTTGATTTGTTCACATACAAGTGCTGAAATGCTTTGAGAGCATTTGGAGGGCTCAAACGAACTAGGTGTGAATGTACTGTGGCAACCACCCACAACAATGACGTGTGTTTACCTTGCCTCATTAAAAACTAGTTTGGATGTGACTACATAGCCCTCAAGTCATTTCAAGCTCCAATTTCATATTTTCACTGCTAAATGTCACAGTGCTGTCTTGGGTCAGGATCAGTTTCTCCACAGTGCAGCCAATTAGAGCTGTGCAAAATTTTGTTTCCCTAGTGTTAAATAACACAAGTACACCCTAAATAAATGAATGCCAATCCTGAAACTGAATGAGGTATGATTACTCATAATATTCTGGTCAGATGACAATGATGCAGATAACAGGCTCATCAAGTCAAACATCATAATTTAAATCTGGTTTCCTACAGTTTGACTTCACTTTCCAGTTATTGCAGCGTGTTAGATACGGTTCCAGCGGTGCAGCTGGAGAAAATCTCAGAGGTCAAAAACCTTTCAAGGGTCAAGCTTCCTCTCTCTTGTTGGAATTAACAAGCAGTCTCTGAGGTGACAAACCGCTACTGCTTAGAGAGGGACAAGTGCCTGAAGGTCAAAGTGTATCTGACCTGTGTGAATCACCACAGGGTAAATGTTTTCTTATCCTTTTTACTTAAAAACCTCGGAGGAAAGCCCTCAAGAGAAGTTTAGAGGAAGCTCATGATGCAATCTTGGATGGTTTGCACTTTTTACAGCATTTTACTAAATTTTAAATCTAAAAGAAAAAAAAAAAAGATTTTGCTTTCATGCAGGTTTACAAAAATCATTAATTTAAAAAAGAAAATATACTACATATACGTTGCTAAATGCTAATATAGTTATGCTTTAACTAAGAAATGTTGTTGGTGTTTGAGAAATACACAAACACAGGCACATTAAAATTGACACAGAAATTAAACAAAATTACAATTACAAAGTTGAAAGTGGTGTCATGGCTATTGGAAATTTTAGACAGGTAATTGAAGAGAGGCCTCCAAGAAGCTTCAATATTTCCAGACATACTATATCTAAGCCTTTCTACATGAACGGTGGAAGAAAGTTCAGACAAACAGATCTTGAATAGTGAACCCTTGAGTAATGCAATCTATGCAACACGTTGTATTAAATAGGTTGATGCCTGGCTTTAATAGAACAGGTGTACATATTTTTAAGACATTTTGCCTAGTCTTCCTCAGAAACATGAATATCCACTTCCTTTTCCCAATCGTTTTTCAGATGATTAGTAGAGCTGTCTGACTGACTAGTGAAAAAATCTACACATTTTGGGAATGCAAGTAAGTAGTTAACGTAATTCATTATCAGCTAACAGTGTTTCAAAGTTTGGCATAGTGGAACGAACATATTTTCTAGTTTGTAGGTATCCAAAGAAGTGTGGAGCTCTACCAAAAAGTTAAGGCTCCTCAATTGGCAGAACTATAGCAGTGTTGAAAATTTGTCAAACCTAACCCCCCAATAACTTAGGCTTACATACACCTTAGATATTATATGTGCTTTGAAGCCCCAGATGAATGGCAGTACAATAGATTCTAAAGTTTAAAAAGAACGTTTTGGGCAAATAAATGAGTAAATTCTGAAAAAACAAACAAGAATCTGCGTAATATCACCATATTATTGGTATTCACACGCCCCATCATTGAAAGTGGTAGGGTCCTCCAGTATTTTAAATTGCTTTTCAGATTTAATTAGTATAGCCCAGTTTGTGCTGATTACAGTGAGATTAGACTTTAGCCATTTAGATGTTTATAAGCAACTGAAAAAAGCACAAATGTCAGGGGATGACAAAATTTCTCCAGGCCCCAAAAATACCCTTAGAGGGTTAATGCTAATTAAATAACAAACGACAAAGGATCTCACAATTTTATTGGCTAAATAACTATCGTAACTTTCAAAAGAGTAGTGGACCTCATGAATGATGATCAAATCTTTATTGATGTTTATTCCTTCCTTTTTCACTCCAAAAAAATCACCACAAGAGCTAAACAAAACACAGCATGAGAAGTGCACATTAAACTCTCGCTCTCTCAGTTGCATTATCAACATACAGTGAATTACACAAAACACTTATTACATCTAACAGTAAAGAAATATATACATATCTCATGCCTTTTCGGCGGGTGATTAATAAACCGACAAACTTTAAATCCAAAGAACTGTGTGCTTTCATTCCTGTAGACTAGAAAACCCGTCAAATTAAGAGACCGGCCTTAGTAAATGAGATCTCATACATATATAAACTTACAAAAAATACTAAAGATTTATACAAAAACAAATTAGAAGATGAATCATAATAAAGTCTGTAACAATAAAGGATTAATATGTATTTAATTTATACAGTGAAGTGTTCTTTTACAATTGTTTACTTTATTTCTGTCCCTGAAGACTGTTAAACCTACCTAAAAAGCCCTGTTTATTCAATATGTATCCTTGTTCAGTTGTATTTATGCAGGCCTGCTGAATGTTAAATGGATCCAATCCATGTTCATTAGAAATTATTTGATGATGCAGCAATAAAACTGCAAGTATAATTTAATGCAGGTGTTTTTGAACTTTGCTGATTTAAAACATGATCAAAATACTATCGATTTTGATTGCAAAATTTCAAATAAGAGAGAAAGTGACAAATATTGGTATCGGGATCGGCCAAATAAGTGTTTGTTAAAATCGGTATCGTCCCAACAATTGCCATCGGTGTATCTGAGCATCGGTGAACTTCAAATCAAGAAGGATCTTGCTCTACGACAGACTTCACAAATTCTTCAGCCTCTGACACCGAACCAAAGATTTCGTTTTTTTTTTTTTTTTTGCCCTGGGTGACGACAAGACATGCGGGGAAGAGCAATCCGAATTGGATAACAGCCACCTTCAATTTCTTTTGCCCACCAGATTTTTGTTCCACAAACTCAGATGGGCGGCCGGCCTCCACATTCTTAGGTAACCTGAGGATCTTGATATTCTCTCATCGAGAACGACCCTCGAGATCATCCTATTTAGCACGCAGGGCCTTATTAACTGCAAGAATTTCCTGACAAGAGGCCTCGAGATCTGAAATGTGAATTTCATGCTCAACTTTAACACCCTCAAGATCCAGTATTTTCAGAAAATGTTTCTTGCAGCTGAGATAAAGTTGCTTCCAACAAATTAAACCTGTTATTTATACTGTTACTCATTGTTTGAATCACCGATAGAATAACAGATGAGTCTGAGGCCGTGCGTATATCAACATCAGCCTCACTTTCATTAGACGACGACTTCCCAGCCAGCTGTTCACCTGCTCAAGGTGAACCACCTTTCTTGGATTGGACAACTAGATAATGGCAAGCAAACCTTCACAACAAAAATAGAAGGAAAATAAACTATTTTTAACGAGGCTTTGAGGGAGCTCTATAAATTTACGTCCACGCCATGTGGTGCTCTCTAGCGCCCCCCATAAATAAATACTCTTAACACCTTTTATAAACAAGCAAACAAATTACTATTTACTCTATACCCTTAATATATATATATATATACACATACAGTACAGACCAAAAGTTTGGACGCACCTTCTCATTCAAAGAGTTTTCTTTATTTTTATGACTATGAAAACACTATGAGTCACACTGAAGGCATCAAGGGCTATTTGACCAAGAAGGAGAGTGATGGGGTGCTGCGCCAGATGACCTGGCCTCCACAGTCACTGGACCTGAACCCAATCGAGATGGTTTAGGGGTGAGCTGGACCGCAGACAGAAGGCAAAAGGGCCAACAAGTGCTAAGCATCTCTCGGGGAACTCCTTCAAGACTGTTGGAAGACCATTTCAGGTGACTACCTCTTGAAGCTCGCCAAGAGTGTGCAAAGTAGTAATCAAAGCAAAAGGTGGCTACTTTGAAGAACCTAGAATATTACATATTTTCAGTTGTTTCACACTTTTTTGTTATGTATATAATTCCATATATAATTCCACATGTGTTAATTCATAGTTTTGATGCCTTCAGAGTGAATCTACAATTTTCATAGTCATGAAAATAAAGAAAACTCTTTGAATGAGAAGGTGTGTCCAAACGTTTGGTCTGTACTGTATATAATTTAGGGGTGTAACGGTACGAAAAAATCATGGTTCGGTACGTACCTCGGTTTTAAAGTCACGGTTTGGTTCATTTTCGGTACAGTAAGGGAAAGAAATGCAAACATTAAACTGCAGGTTGTTTATTACTATACACTTTTTTAAAATAATTTTTAATAAAATAAATATAAAATAAAAAAAGAATAAGAAATAAAATACTGCTGCAAAGTTCTCCACTATATAAAATACTCTCAGTCTCAAACCAATATCATATAATAAAATATAATGAAAAATATAAATAAATAACTATGATTACAGTGCAGCATTACCAATCCCAGCTTGTAGGCCTGCTTCACCAGAACCGTGCTGTGCCTGCAGGCTCTTGTCTTCATGACAACAATATCTATACTTCATGTTGAGCATAAATATAAAGCCTACTGATAAAGGACACCGTCAACAGTATTGACGGCAAAAAAAGACTATGTTTGACAGGTGCAATATTTGAAAATAGATAATTATTTATTTTTAAAATTACATTTATATCTGAATTTTTGTCAACCTATAGACTTTCAAACATCAAAGTGTCATGAATTAATATGTATTTGTGTACAAAATGACAAACATATTTTCCTATTCTATTTTGCCTGGAAACGCTTCCAACACGCTTGCGTGTCGCGTGAAAAATAGGCGTCGGTTCTATTTCTAGCATGCACCTGTTTTCCGCGCGTAGATGCGCGTCTCACGCAGGCAGTCTGCAAGCTCTAACCTGTTAACATGGGAGCAGAATTAAAAACGGACAGGCCACGCTGCCGAGACGCTTGCGCCATGCATCCAGTGTGTCACCGGCCTTAGAATCAGCTGCAGGGCGGGATTTGCGCTGAACGCGGAGACACGAAAATGTACTTATGTTCTGCATACAAAATATTGCATTCCGTCATTCGGTACAGTGCACGTATATATATATAAACTTAATATACCTTTTTTAAATAAATACAAATAAATATATATATTTTTATACAGCTACAGCACAAAAAAAAAACAGCAGCTAGATTTTTATTTTTATTTTCTATACCTCAAGCTGACCTAGTCTGATTTTTCATTGAATCTCACCAATCCAGTTAATGTTGGTGAAACCAGGAGAAAGCTCTCAGATGAGAAGTCAGGTCAGCTGACTTGTAATTACACTAGTATCTACCAAATATGGGGTTTCAGAATGAGTGTATCTGTTGGAAGACTAAACGGCCTAGTGAGTATTTTAATCTACTAAACGGAAGTTGATTAATATCAAAAGAAAAAGTGTAGGGGTTAAATAAAGTAGTGTTTTTTTTTTACACCCACTATTGCTGGCTCACATCTCTACACCCACATCAGAGGTCACTAACAAACACAAGCGCCTGATGACACACTCTATTCAGTGCTTCATACACTTGCGTGAAATCTAGTTTAGCTATCCGACGTCTTACACTGTCTCTCAAATAAAGTGCTGTGCTCAAATTAGAAGACATTAGCGAAACTTTTGGTCTTTTGCTCCTTCATGCAATTTCAAATAACTCAACTTCAGCAGCTTAAGACTCACATTATAGTCTGAACAGCACATGTGCTAATTAACTTAACACTTTATTGCAACCTCCTACGCAGGGTGAACTGAAACGCTGAATGCTAGCTCTGTAAAATGCCTCAAGTAGGAGTAAAGAGAGATGTAGAATAAAAATACTTACTTGAATAGTTCAACCAAAAAAAGAAAGTTATTTACTTACACTGATATCATTCCAAACCCATGAGGGTTTTCATTTGTACACTTTGATGTTTAGCAAAATGTCCATGCTCCTATTTTACATACAATTTAAGTGAATGGCAAATGTCAAGCTCCAAAAAAATGAACAAAAGTGAACTGAAAACGCAATTCATTATGCACTAACAATTTTCTATACTTCTACAGCTATCATATCGGCATATATTAATTTAATTAATTAATTAATTTTATGCATTTAGCAGACGCTTTTATCCAAAGCGACTTACAGTGCATTCAGGCTATCAATTTTTACCCATCATGTGTTATACATATTATACATATATATGTTATAATATATTCAAATATATTCATACTTCAAATGTGTCGCGTTGAGTCTAGTATTAAAAATGTAAAATTTATTTGGTTCTCATTTAAAATCACATAAATAACATTTCAAAGCAAAAACAAAGGAGCTTTTTACTAAATAATAATTCCACTGTTTTTATGGTGCATTTTTTAAGCTATACAGTCTCTAGTCCCCACTTTTTTATTATTTGTGTTGTGATGGATTTGGAATTTTTAACTCTATGTTTGCTGTTTCAACTACTAGTTTAGAATTGACCCACTTCCCAGAAGCCACTCAGTCTGCTGCTTGTACCTTGTACCTTCAAATCTTGTCTGAAGATAACTGCTCCCTTTAAAGCACAACGTCAGATTGAGAAAAGAGTAGGAACATTTGGCTCCAGATTGGTATAAAAAGAACAACTTTGCCTTGGGTTATCTGATTACTCTGCTTGCTGCACAAACACATAGGGATTCTTTTAAAATGCAGACACATCTGCCACCACAGAAGGTCTTCGCCTACGGCAGCCACAGACAAAGTCTACAAAGCCTGGTGAACACCTACATCTATCAGAAACCACTGATGTCTGTCTCACTGCTTAACCACAGCTCAAATGTCACACCCAGCACTGTGCAACGGCCCATGGGAGCCAGTCGTTGCTGAATGAAAAAAATATTTGAAGGATAATCACGGTCTATGCATGTGCAAAACTACACATTTTCAAAGCCAGTTTCAAAAGACGGTTGTCTGAACAACTAGCCGACTATAAGGTCTCAATTAAGTTTTATATCATTAGGCAAGTTACAGGTTCACTTGATACCAATAGGACATGTCTTAGATGCATTTGCATGCTCTTGTGCTCAACAACAAATGCAATAGTCTCAAGACGTTTTTAAAAGTTGCACTATTTTTAACTCAACATACACAATTATAAAGCAACATTTTATATACAACTGAAACAATCTACATCATTTGTTGCATTATGTCAATTATGTGGTACTCTTGACGTGAAAAAATTGAAAAAAGTGCGCAAACATCCATTTTCAAACATACAGTAGGTGCTTTAAAAGGTTAAGACACAACTTCTCTGAGAGGGTTTTGTCTAAAAGTTAAAGCACATCAATGCATCAAAGCATAGACACTAAAAATAAGCCTTAGTAATCAATTTTCAAATTTTTGGATGACCTCATTTCAGTACTCTTGATATATACAAACCTGATTCCAAAAAAGTTGGGACACTGTACAAATTGTGAGTAAAAAAAGGAATGGAATAATTTACAAATCTCATAAACTTATATTTTATTCACAATAGAATATAGATAACATATCAAATGTTAAAAGTGAGAGATTTTGAAATGTCATGTCAAATATTGGCTCATTTTAGATTTCGTGAGAGCTACACATTCCAAAAAAGTTGGGACAGGTAGCAATAAGAGGCCAGAAAAGATAAATGTACATATAAGGAACAGCTGGAGGACCAGTTTGCAACTTATTAGATCAATTGGCAACATGCCTGGGAATAAAAAGAGCCTTTCAGAATGGCAGTGTATCTCAGAAGTCAAGACGGGCAGAGGATCACCAATTCCCCCAATGCTGCTGTGAAAAATAGTGGAGCAATATCAGAAAGGAGTTTCTCAGAGAAAAATTGCAAAGAGTTTGAAGTTATCATCATCTACAGTGCATAATATCATCCAAAGATTCAGAGAATCTGGAACAATCTCTGGGCGTAAGGGTCAAGGCCGGAAAACCATATTGGGTGCCTGTGATCTTCGGGCCCTTAGATGGCACTGCATCACATAGAGGAACGCTACTGTAATGGAAATCACAACATGGGCTCAGGAATACTTCCAGAAAACATTGTCGGTGAACACAATCCAGCGTGCCATTCGCTGTTGCCGGTGTTTTCTCTGGGCCAAGACTCATTTAAAATGGACTGTGGCAAAGTGGAAAACTGTTCAGTGGTCAGACAAATCAAAATTTGAAGTTTTTTTTGGAAAACTGGGATGCCATGTCATCCGGACTAAAGAGGACAAGGACAACCCAAGTTGTTATCACAGCACAGTTCAGAAGCCTGCATCTCTGATGGTATGGGGTTGCATGAGTGCATGTGGCATAGGCAGCTTACAAATCTGGAAAGGCACCATCAATGCTGAAAGGTATATCTAAGTTCTAGAACAACATATGCTCCCATCCAGACGTCGTCTCTTTCAGGGAAGACCTTTTCCATTTTCCGACATGACAATGCCAGACCACATACTGCATCAATTACAACATCATGGCTGCGTAGAAGGAGGATGCGGGTACTGAAATGGCCAGCCTGTAGTCCAGATCTTTCACCCATTGAAAACATTTGGCTCATCATAAAGAGGAAGATGCAACAAAGAATACCTAAGACAGTTGAGCAACTAGAAGCCTGCATTAGACCACAATGGGACATTCTGTTTTTTATTCACTATTTGTACAGTCTCCCAACTTTTTGGGAATCGGGTTTGTATTTTAAAAGTAAATTTAGTTACATTGTTTTATGTGGGTACAAATGAAATTTTTCTAAAACTTTGTTATTTTAATAAAATACACAGGCCACAAAAAATAAAACAAAAACAAATCAAGAACATAGCATATTCATTTAAAATTAATAAAAGCACAATGTACTCGTAACATTTCTCTCTCAATCTAAAAATTGCTAAAATACCGGTGTAATTTTGACTGTCATTTCACCTTTGATGTAGAGAATGTTTAGAGGGCACTAATAACAGTGTTGGGAAAGACGTGCTTGTGTATGGCACACACCCGGCATATTCGTGGGAAGACATTCTATCAGACTGACTAGACCTGCTCTACCAAATTTACCTTTAAAATTATTTGAGGAAGAGAGAGAGAATGTGTGTTCAGGCATAGTGGATCCTACTCAAATACAGGCCAAACAAATTGACCTTTGACAGTTTATAGACTATATCATGATAATGATGTATAACAACAGGCCTGCAGGGTGTGGTGTGTTTAACTTCAAATGTCTTCAATGCTTTCTAAATACATATTCACTTTGTAAATATTTGCATTTCCAGAAACCAAAATTGAAACTTACCAGGACAATTGCACTTTGCCACTTTACTAAAAATCCAACAAGAAAAAGTCATGTAATGTCAAAAATGTACTTCATAAAGTGATTTTACAAATGAATGGGGGAATAATTAAAAAAATAAACATTCCAAAAGCATATTCTAAAAGAAATGCCATAGAAGATCCATTTTAGGTTCCCCAAGGAACCTTTAACAGAAACGTTCTTAAAAGGACCAAAATTTAATAGCTTAAATTTGCGGCAATGATTTTTGCCTGATTCATAGACACAATGACTTTGAGATTGCTTCTTGAAAACACTTACAGTATATTTCTGCACAATACTCAATCCACTTTTAGGTTGTTTTGGGGTACTTTCACACCTGTAGATCGACTACTTTGTTCTGAAACAGGGATAACAATTATTACAATGTTTCTTTTTATTCTTGGTGTGGTTTGCTTTCACATGGCAAAGTTTCTAGAGGGACCGAAATTGTTAATACAAATGTATTGAATGTGTGCAAGTAAACTGTTCTTTTATTGTTCAAAGTTCCATGGTTTATTTTCCGGAATTCCGCTCACAGCTGTCATCTGCGGATTGGAATTTTTTTCTCACTACAAAAGAACTAGAGTCTGTTTTCAATCGAGCCGAGAGCACCTCATTTAGGCGATCTCGGATAGAGCCCGACTGATATGGGTTTTATGGGGTGTTGCCGATACCGATATTAGGGAGTAAAAAAAAAAAGGACTGATACCGATATATCAGCCAATATTATTTGTGTGTAGGCTATAGACACATTCCCCATTCATGTGTCCAAACATTTGACAGGTACTGTATATAGAATTCAGTATATAGCCTACATAAACAGAATATATATAAATAACATTATTTTTTGCAATGATAACTCAAATGTGGTGATCAAACACTTATAATAATGTGATAAACATAGGCCTATGTAATGGAGGCAGGGTATTTAAAAATTTAACAATAAACTTTATTATTCAAGATGAGTCTGTGCAGTGCACTTAACAGTAAACTTCACTTCACTAATTATAAATAACTTGACACAAATAAAACAAAATATATATAACTTGAATTAAGAAATTAAACAAGGTAACTGTGCAGGGCAAGCAAGCTACTGCCAAACAAACAGGATCAGGTTTATGCAGGAAGCAGAGATTTTTCAAATGTAAACATCTAAAATGAATAGATAATAATAATTAATAAAATAAATTTGTTTACAAACTCTGTGTTGTGTATTTTCTGGTAATCAAATGAACATGCAGGACATTCGTATTTAAATCGCCTTTTTGTCATTTAATATTCACAGACACAGTCTGTTGACACCGTGTCTTCGCTGCAACAGGACACGACAAAACGGGCGTTGAAAATCATTTGAACTTTGGATCAGAGGGCGATTGTCGTGTTCACATATGCCCAAAAGAACTGAGCTAAGGGGGAAACGTGGCAAGTTCCGAAACAACGGGTCAGGTGTGAAAGCACCCTTACGCAGCGTGCACGAATTTACCCTACTGATTTCATACATCAAAGCGCTCAAGTTAGAAGTGTTTTCTCACATTTCTTGGCCCAAGCAGATTCTGTTGTGAATCTCCAGTGCAAAGTGCTGCCATCTTTTGGAAATGCAGGGCAAAATCCTTGGAATATCAGAATGTAGACGAGGAGATCTGCAGCTGTATTGTCTGTCAGAATGACGAAGGCATTCCACTCTGAAATCTACCTTATCTGCGGGCTGGGGTGATGAGTCGTAATTACGATTCTGCTCAGGGTGGTGCAGCTAATGTCATTCATGGCTTGAGCGCAGGATTCACATAGCAAATAGAGGTGGTGTTTTTTTTTTCTCTGCGGCCTGGCTGAGTAAATAGATGAATGTCCCTGAATAGAGACCAGATATATGAAACCACAGTCTCCCTTTTCATTGCGTGGAAGAACATGGGGTTAGCTGCCAAAGGAACAAAAATACTACCAGCTTGTGGAATGTCTTGGCACTGGCGAACAGAGAAGCAAACTCATTATGAAAAAGAGAGGATGAAAAAGAGAGGAAGAGGAAAAAATCCCCTCAGGCTAAATGCCAACAGCCTCAAATCAAACTCCGGCTCTAGAAAAACCTTGAACATACTGAGTGAAAGAGTGAAGTTCACCTCACCCTCCAATTCTCTCAATATGAATCGTTCCTTCTTCTGAACTCTTTAGTTCTTGTTTCTCTCTGACTTAACTGAACTTCAACCTCAGGAAACACACGGAGGCTTAATCCGATACGTCTAATCTCCACTATTATGGTTACGAATGAAATATCATTATCATTTGTAACCACAAAATCGCGACACAGGATCCAACAAGCGGTGATACTAATAATTACAAACGCCACATAAAAATTCCTCTGCTTTACACAAACAACACAACAACAGGAAGGCGATCAATCAACTCTCCAGAGTCTCTACGGTGGACAAGTCTGGGCTTTGTTGCCTTTGTTTACAGACATGTTTGCACTTGTTCAGAGAGACTGTGGCGGAAAGGCTGGGTGATGGATGGCCAATTACCTTAGCCTCTCATCCTGTCGCAGTCTGAGGTGAACCACATGACCTTTGAAGAGGCTTTGTCGCCCAGGGAGGCCATTGTTTCCTTTGGATGTTTCATAAAAGAAAAAAACTGCAAATGTTTTTCTCTACTTCTAAAAGCCAAAGGGAAAAGAGCCGTCATATTTTCAAGTGCTGGCCTAAATCAGACTTTCATCAAATCATTATACTTCATCCTACATTTTCATGATGATGCAAATTTCTTTGCTACTCGTTTCTGAGCTGAAATACCATAGAGTGAAAGTGCAACTAAAGTGCAACAGTCCATGTACTTTATACACTTCTGATAAATATGGTTGTCACTCTTCTTCTAAGTGCTTAACTCCATCCTGTAAACACAAAGTTGGTCATTTACAGGAGCAACAACCGCATTCTGCAACCTAATTCACTTCTCAATCAGTGAAGCATGTACAGAGTCAGCATAACTACTTGTTGAGGCAGTGACTATTTCTCATTCTTGTGTAAAGCCATGAATCACAGAAGGGTTGCTATGGATGGCTACAAACAGGCCAGATGGCTTCTATAGCCAGCAGCCATATCACCCTGCAGCCCAAGACCATTTGCCCACTGAAGCTAAGCAGGGTTGAGCCTGGTCAGTACCTGAATGGGAGACCTCCTGGGAAAACTAGGTTGCTGCTGGAAGAGGTGTTAGTGAGGCCAGCAGGGGGTGCTCACCCTGTAGTCTGTGTGGGTCCGAACGCCCCAGTGTAGTGACGGGGACACTATACTGTAAAAAGCACTGTCCTCTGGAAGAGATGTTAAAATGAGGTCCTGAGTCTCTGTGGTCATTAAAAAACCCAGGTTGTCCTTTGAAAAGAGTAAGGGTGTAACCCCGGCATCCTGGCCAAATTTCCCCATTGGCCTCTGACCATCATGACCACCTAATCATCCCCATACACTGATTGGCTTTGTCACTCTGTCTCTCCATATGTAAGCTGGTGTGTGGTGGGCGTTCTGGCGCAATATGGCTGCCGTCGCATCATCCAGGTGGATGCTGCACACTGGTGGAGGCTGAGGCTGTAAAAGCCCTTTGAGTAACCAGAAAAGCACTATATAAATGTTACTAATTATTATTATTAATAATTAATTATTAATTATTATTTTTTAATATTTTTGTGATTGAGCGAAATTTGGAGGAATGCATTTTAACATTTAAAATTTGGTACACAAAAGTAAGGGCCCTTTAACCTTATGGGCTGTTGAAGGAAAGACCAAATGAGCCAAGACGTAAGATGTATACACTTTAAAAGTTTGATTTCAGTCAGCCTTAGTAATAACAAAATAATTTTTGGAGAAGTCTAAATAACAGACTATATATATAACAGATTATAGGTGCATCCAAAATTGCACAAAGTCTGAGCAACAAGGAACAAACAATCATCATTCAAACACACATCCTAAATAGTATAAATAAGTCTAGTATAAATTAAACCTAAATGAAATTAAACAATCTGCTGTGTTGTCTTGCTGTATGCTGTCATTTGAGTCATTTAATTGCCATTCACAACGCCTTTCCCATGACCTCAAGGGGTAGTAAAGAATCTCAACCAAAGTAGTAGGCTAGTTCATTCGGGTGCTTTTCGCCTACAGTTTTATGAATACAAGGATTTTAAATATACTACTTATGTACAGCTTTTCATCTACTATACAGTAGGCAAGTTGACATATTTGGACTCAGGGAAGGCTACCGTAGCTCAGCTTTGTTATGAGACCAGTGGCAAATAAAGTAATGGCCATTACAGCTGGTACTATTTGTCAAAACCAATATTTTTATCTTACATACAGTATTAAGTGCAACAGTGGAGGAAAAAGGGATTTGATCAAATATGTTTCTCTCCTCCAGATTTACTAGGTGCAGTTTTATGTCAGCAGATGCAATATGACAACACGTTTCCCTTTCACACTCACGGGGTTCACTTGAGGATCTAGAGTGGAAAAATACAGAATGCGTCCAAGAACTAAGAACCTCCTTTTTTAAAAACAATGGTGAAAAATTTTGCTGCAAGCTTGTGAATGATTACTATACTAAAGGGTGCTGCCTCAACAAAGAGTAGCTGGGTGAGATAAAGGCTGATGATAGCTACAGGGCAAATCTAATTAAATGTAGAACGTAGAGCGACAGCACATCAAGATCATAACTGAGCAGTTGTATCTACAATTCTTGAATGGATACTATTTTACTCTCGACCTCTTGTCAGGTCTAAGCTGTGTTTAAATATGCACTGTGAGTGGGAGGAGCTAAAAATGTCCCATTTACCCTCTGAAAATAAAATCCAACAGAGCTTGAAACCCAAAAATACACCAGCTGAAAAGTCTTCACAGTGAGGGCGCTAAGCAAACAAAGATAATTGGAGCAATGTAGACGGGGTGAAAGACAAGCGGGGAGTAAAGAGGCCTTGCTTACAAAGAAAAATAAATCACACAACATTTCAAAACACAACAGAAGAGGGACTGTTTGGCTGCTTTGATTTTATGGCCATGGTTTTCTCTGTGTCAGCAGGGATGCAGCCCTTTGGTGCCAAATATACCGCAGAGCTCTCTGAACCAAACCGTCAAAACCAAAGCCTTGTCTCCTGTCAATATCTGGATTGTGTTGAGTCCAACAGATGAATTTGCGTTCCCCGTACAACTGACTCTTGCCTGCTCTCTTGGCTTTATCCCTGTTTTTTGGAGATCTAAATTAGAGACAGGCAGCAGACTCTGTGCTGAGGGTCTGGCCAAAGCCCGGGGCGATATTGGGGACAAGAATATTCCAAAAGAGCATCAGATGAAAGGGCAGCATTCCTGTTTATTGAGGGTCTCTTTCAGAGGGCTCAAGAGCAGCTTATAAACTCCCACTAATTCAATTAAGCGGAGTTACAGCAGGCTGACTGGAGCCTCACGTGAAGAGAGATACAAGCAGAGAGAGAAAAACAAAGAAGAGAGGGAAAAACAATGAGTAAAATGGTAGGGAAGGGGGCGTTTTATGTTACTGTTTTTCTCCCTTTTATCTAAAGAACATTTTCTAGTATCTGAACTTTGGATGCTGAGAACAGAATGAGTCTGGAATGCTTCAGGATCTCTCTTTAAGGATTAATTCACCCAAAAATACTGATGTTAAGCAGGATGTTCATGCTGCTCTTTTTTCGTATAAATTGTGTACATATAATAAAAAGTGTGCATTAATTAGAACCTATTCCAAATCTGGAGCAACCAGACTGTAAATCGGAATTCAATGAACTCAGAAGCCTTGGAACATGATGCATATGTCGTATGAACTCCGCCTACGGTGTTTTTTTCTTTTTTGCAGCTTGACAGCCCTTGATTGGCATTCACATTAATTTTATAGAAAAAAAGAGGCTTGAACATTCTGATAAATTTACCCTTTTGTATTCTACGGAAGTCACTTAGTAATTCGGTTCAGAACAACTTTTAACCTTGAAAGCCAGGAGGTTAAAACCTACAGTTTATGTATAGTTGAAATATAAATGTTGTGAATTGTATGATCTGTTGTGTGTAAAAACTGTAGTTTTTTATTATTTGCTAAATGAATGACATTAACAATACTAGAATAATAATAGGTATAAAATCATTGCTCGATTTAAAAATAAGGCTCTACTGTATTACTTGGTGCTGTTGGTCTTACTGTTTTTTTTTTGTTTGTTTTTTTTGCTAGCATTTTAAAAGCAACATTATGGTGAGTTCATTAAAAACTTATAAACTTTTTTTTCTAGCTTTCTAGTTCATGTTTTCTAGCCATCTCATTGCCAAACATATTTTTTTTGTTACCCTTGTGTTTGGGTGCAACAGGTAAACCTCATGTGATTGTGCATTTCACATGAAAGGTGCATTTCTTACAAAAACAAAAAACAAAAAAAAACCACAAACATAGCTGCACTGTTGCTGCGTGAGAAAAGAGTGTAAGTGTTCACAGAGAGAAGTCAGATACAAAGCGTCACTGTCACTGAGCCAGTAAAGTGATTTACTGTAGGTACACAGCCTGAGGTAGTCCTTTTTGATTCCACTGTTCCTTCCTCAAGCTTCCACCATGCTTCAGAACAAACCCTTTGACTTCTTCAAATCAGTTTTTCCCGTGGGACTACCCCCTAAAACTATCGTATACTGTACTTACAGTGTAATAGTATACCTCACTTAACAGGAAAACACAAAATAAAACAAAAATTTGTGATGCACACAGACCTGAATTGACACAAGACGTCTATTACGTCTCTGGTGTTTTTCCCTCATCATTTAGACAGGCACGTATAACTCCACTACTTAAGAAACCCAACCTCAACCCATCTCTTTTAGAGAACTACAGACCAGTTTCCCTTCTTCCTTTCATTGCAAAAACACTTGAACGAGCTGTGTTCAACCAAGTCTCTACATTTCTCACACACAACAACCTCCTTGACAGCAACCAATCTGGCTTCAGAAGTGGACATTCAACTGAGACTGCCTTGCTCTCAGTTGTTGAAGCTCTAAGACTGGCAAGAGCGGAATCCAAATCTTCAGTACTTATCCTGCTTGATCTGTCCGCTGCTTTTGACACGGTTAACCACCAGATCCTCCTATCAACCATACTTGCAAAAGGCATCTCAGGAACCACACTTCAATGGTTTGAGTCTTACCTATCAGATAGGTCCTTCAAAGTATCTTGGAGAGGTGAGGTGTCCAAGTCACAACATCTAACTACTGGGGTGCCTCAGGGCTCAGTTCTTGGACCACTTCTCTTCTCTGTCTACATGGCATCATTAGGTTCTGTCATTCAGAAACATGGCTTTTCATACCACTGCTATGCTGATGACACTCAACTCTTCCTCTCATTCCATCCTGATGATCCGACGGTAGCTATTCGCATCTCAGCTTGTCTAACAGACATTTCTTCCTGGATGATGGACTATCACCTTCAACTCAACCTTGCCAAGACAGAACTGCTTGTGATTCCAGCAAACCCATCATTTCATCACAATTTCACCATCAAGTTAGGCACATAACTCCTTCAAAAACAGCTAGAAGCCTTGGAGTTATGATTGATGATCAGCTGACTTTCTCAGACCACATTGCTAAAACTGTCTGATCCTGCAGATTCGCTTTATTCAACATCAAGAAGATCAAGCCCTTTCTTTCGGAACATGCTGCACAACTCCTTGTTCAAGCTCTTGTTCTGTCCAGGCTGGACTATTGCAATGCCCTCTTGGCAGGTCTTCCAGCCAATTCTATCAAACCTTTACAATTAATTCAGAACGCGGCAGCAAGATAAATTTTTAATGAGCCAAAAAGAATACATGTCACACCTCTGTTTATGAATTTGCACTGGCTTCCAATAGCTGCTCGTATAAAATTCAAGGCATTGATGTTTGCCTACAAAACTACCACTGGCTCTGCACCCATTTACCTAAATTTGTTACTTCAGACTTATGTGCCCTCTAGAAGCTTGCGTTCTGCAAGTGAACGTCGCTTGATTGTGCCATCCCAAAGGAGCACCAAGTCACTTTTATGGACTTTTAAATTAAATGTTCCCTCCTGGTGGAATGACCTCCCCAACTCAATCCGGGCAGCTGAGTCCTTAGCCATCTTCAAGAATCGGCTTAAAACACATCTCTTCCATCTTTATTTGACCCTCTAACTTTAACACTCACTATTCTAATTCTATTCTTAAAAAAAATCTAACTACCTTTCTAATCTTTTTGTATTCTATTTTCTTTTCATTAATTATGCAGTTGTATGTGTGTGTGTGTGTGTGTGTGTGTGTGTGTGTGTGTGTGTGTGTGTGTGTGTGTGTGTAAAGACCTCTAACACTAGCTTGCTCTATTCTTTTTTTTTATTCTGTTTTCTTTATATTATATTATTTAAAATCCCATGCTATGTGTACTGTGTTAACCTAACTGATTATAGCACTTATATATCATTGCTCTTTTTGTTGTTTTTGATTGTTTCCACTGTCCTCATCTGTAAGTCGCTTTGGATAAAAGCGTCTGCTAAATGAATAAATGTAAATGTATTACATTGATTGTCTATTACAGAGAGACAATGGCCATGCTCTTGGGGAAGTTGTGGCCTAGTGGTTAGAGAGTTTGACTCCTAACCCTAAGGTTGTGGGTTTGAGTCTCGGGCCGGCAATAACCATGACTGATGTGTCCTTAAGCAAGGTACCGAACCCCCAACTGCTCCCCGGGCGCCGCAGCATAAATGGCTGCCCACTGCTCCGGTGTGTGTTCACGGTGTGTGTGTGTTCACTGCTGTGTGTGTGCACTTTGGATGGACACGGATACTTGGGTCACCATACTTGGATGTATACTACATCATGTGTAACACCTTAAATTGACAACCCTATGTAATATATTTACTGTAAAATACTGTAAATTGTAAAATAAACTGTTAGCCAATCACATCTGATGTGCTTGTACTGAGATGGGATCTATTTGACTCACGTCAGACTGATAATTTCATTCTTTCATCATACCCATACTCATAAGAGATCCTTTGCAAACATGAGTGCTTGCTCAGATCCATTATATGTGACAGAGATTAGATCTCATAATATCTAGAAGCAAATAATACTTATATTGCTGACATGTGGTAACTGGAACATTAACTGGGCAAAGGACCAGGATGTTTCCTGTAGTGGGTACATTCTACACAGGGTAGCCATAAAATTCTTATCACTTGAACAGCACATTAATGTCATAGAGATGTATAAAACACTGGCCTCATGCCAGTCCACTGACAGTATTTGCAAGTGATAAAACCTAAATAAACCAATACTCACGCACATGACAGAAAGGGGTTAGGTAGAAAAAGCCAAGCATGCGAGGGAATGATCAACTTTTGAGTCTGTATTATATTGTGATCCCTGTGTAAATATCCTTTGATTCCCTTTAAATATACTTCGATGCAAAACGTGGGTTGGATGTTGTCTTTATGTTGTATAATAAAGCTTATTGAGCCCTTCTGTCCTTGCCTGGTAAACGCATCTGAAGGCTCCTGAGTTTGTTTGTTTGCACAGTGGAAGCACATCTTTTTATGATACATATTCCTCTGCAGATTACACATGCTGCAATGTACATAGCACTAATCTACAGTTAAAGTTACAGGACTCTATGTGTCCTGCACATGAAATCATTCAACAGAATTATTAATCATATATTTTTTTTGGATCAATCCAGAATGTTTCCCCCCACCCCTACAAAATAAAAAAAGAAATGGGTATAACAGGAAAGCTGCATATCATCCTAATGATTCCAGTTTACAACTGACATAAAATATTTGCTGGCTGTTATTATCATGACACTCTTCCGTCTGGGCCAAGGTTGCAGACAGAGAGGAGACTCTAAATGATTTTATGATTATACTTGGAGCACACACCTGCATTAAACCAGGCAAATAACAGACAGTAAACCTTAGGAGTCATGCGATGCTGACAGGAGGAGACTGACTTTTCCCCCAAACTAGGGGAAGTGCATTTAGCAGATACAGGCTTGCTCTGCGTGCAAACAGACCGCAGGAGACCAGAGGCCCAGATAAGATTACTGCTTTTGTGAGCAGTGCGGGGCAAATGGGGGCAAGTCTATGCACACAGCCAAAGTTTGTGAGGTAAACCATACATTAAGTACTAGGTTTTTATCTGCTGCTTCACCACTGAAAAATATAAGCTCTGTTCCAAAATCTTGTGAGCTGCCTACATAGGCACATAGGCACATGTCTACATAGGCAACAACTCCACACACCACACAAATAGCTTTCCAATTCGAAACTGCTTTCAATAGAGTGCAACTTTTTAACAGCCTTGGTTACCGAAATATTTTTCCCATTCATTTCTCCCAAAGGAATTAAAAAAAGGCTTTGTTTAAGAGTTATAAATATATATATTTTAATGAGGCTAATACAATCCCATGGAGCATTGCAAAAAAACAATGGAGAAATATAAAACTGCTGATTTAAAGATTTAAAGTTAATTGCAAAATATGCATATTTCCCTAAAGTGTTCTTTTGGGATGATTCTTTAACTGGGGATTTCTTGTCAGAATCATGTAATGTTGAATTAATCCGGCTGCTTCTGTCTTCTGTCACATGTAATGTTGTCTTTCACAAGCAATTAAGCTGTTGAACATGACGATTAAAAATTATTAGCTGCAGTAACACGGGCTGATTATAGAACATCACAGCTGACAATAGGTCTGTCTTTAAAGGTTTGTAAATTATGGCTCAAAATCAGTCAATCAATGGAATTTCAAAAACTTTACCAGTAGAGTTGGTTATTTGCATTTTGCTAAAGTAATGGCATGACAATAAAATGCATAAATGCATAACACAGATATATACTGGGTTAAATATGATTATTGTGATTGTACTTTATTCTGAAATGCATCATATTTTGAAATTATTTTCAATGTTGTTTTCAGTAAATGCATATATAGTCCTATCCTTGGATTTATTTTTTTGTACTATTGCAGTGCCATACTACACAGACTCTTTTTAGGCAACAGACTTTAGTTTATTCCATGGCCAAAAATTACAATTTGCTGTTTCCCATTTATAATCAGAAGAAGTTGATATGAGGAAAGCAGAGTCTTATTCTAGATTCTAGAATAAGAAATAGACTCTTATTCATTTAAATGTGCAGATAGCTAAAATATATTTTTAAAGCTTAAGGACTAAAATGTACAGAACTCAAGATCCGATTCAGTACTAATGGTAGTACACCAGATCATAGTTGACTTTCATGTCTGACCTACAGCCATACTGTCTAAATACAGAGTCAGTCCTACGTGATTTTCCTAATGATGAGTCATTAATGTTCCAGCCCTCAAACCAAAAAGTGTCTTATGAAGTGGGTGGCAAACATCAGTATAAGTTCACGTATGACTTCAATGTGACAGCGAGGACATCCCATAAGGACCTGAGATCTCTCATTTCACAGTGCCTTGATTCTGAAGATAATTGACCGCATGGAAGACCTTTATGGGTGTCCATCTTCTCAAGGGTGCCATTAGAGGAGGGTGGAGAAAAGAGTGGTTGGAACTTTCCACAACAACAACAACAAAAAGAAAAAAAGAAAAAAAAGATGAGTAAAGGGGAATGGCTAAATTGGCTACTATGTTTGTTGACTGGTCATGGCAACCACTCCAGATTTGAAATTCAAAGAAGAGGACTCGTTAATCCTGTTACTCAAAGCACAAAAGACGGATAAACGCCCAAAGATGTCACAAATGCTACTTTTCTAGTCATCATGAACGCAAGTAGTACCAAACCCATATGACTAAGTGACATTTGTGGGAACACAAACGGAGAAGCTTTCAAACATCAAAAAGGAAACAAAAATGAAGAGTAGCTATACAAGTAGCTGATTTATTATTGAAAACTGAAGCACTAGAGATTGACACCATCCTGTTTGTTGCAGTGTCTAATAAAATTTTGCACACTCAAGGTTATATTACTGTACTGAAGATCTGAATGCTTTTTTCATTAATCATACTGATCTGACTCTCAAGTTTAACTCTCAAGCTTCAGAAGCTCATTCGTCATTTGAAGCTATATGATAGCTATGTGTGGAACAGACACAGATTTGGGGCTTTATTTAGTAAAAAAGTATCTTGAGTTTATGATTCCTGAATTAATTGAAGATCTTTTCTAAGAAATGGTTGCTGTAGTTTGCAAAACCTCTCTAAATGATTTGTTTGTGAGTCAGACCAATTCCCTAGTTCACTTAGAAACATGGTTTACTGAAGGGTTTATTTTACCTGCATTCTTAAACATCATGTAAAAATTACCAATGTTATCTTTGCGCAGTTTCAAGGATTAAGAGAAAGCATGTCTGGGTTTCTGCCAGAGAATGAGTCTTGTGTGGTCATGTAAACACACAAGTGGCTTTTCTACAGGTTTTGAAGAACATCTGAAGTAACAAATGAATAAAAGATATGCTGCAAACACTGCTTTTATGTCTTGAACAACTTGAACCACTCGCAAAAGTGGTTTTCTGGTGTGCTTTGAAAACTAATCAGTTCACAAAACTGTCCGAATGACTTGTTCATGAATCAGACTGATCTGACTCAAGTTTAACTTACAAGCTCCAGAAGCTTGTTTGCAAGCAGTATGGAACTTTTTTATAATACTTTTTTGGTGCTTTTGAGTCATGTGAAGCTAGAAAAGCCCATTCAGTGCAACCTTCCTTTGGTGTAAAAATGTCTGCTTCTAAATAATGGTTTGTTACAATACAATTTTTATTTGAGTTAAGGTTCCTGTACTGGTATAAAAGATATATATATATATATATATATATAATACCAAGATAGTATAAGCATGTGTAATAAAATCAGAAAATAAAACACTGGCAAAAACATCAGCTAACAGTAGAACCAGAGAGCTCTTAAAAGTAACACACGACATAAGAGCCGAAAATAGCTGACTGCTCATTCAGAAGCACTGCTCACGCAGCAATCACACCACAGCAAGTCACTGGAACCCTTAAAACACTGCCTGTTTTCAGATGTTATCAGATGACAGATTTATTCTTTATTAATGATAATGATACCCCAGCCACTCTATTTTCAGCCAGTCTTGGTTATTTCCAGACATATTTAGCACTGGCAAATCCGGGTGTTTTATTTCCACAGAATAGTTGAGGCTTAAAATCTGAGATGAAACCACAGACCACACTATGGCACTACGTAATGCCTGATTAAAGAGGGGGAAAAGTGTAGGCCGAGCGTACAGCAGGCAATCCCTTCATTTGGTAACGAAGAAGAAGCAAGTGGCCAAAGAAGAAGTAACAGCATTGCTTTACCCCAAATGATCTTAGCACACAGTGAAGCAGGGCTGGACGCCAAGTTTTCATAGTACAAGTATCCGCAAAAAAAGTATGTGCAAAGAGAAATCAAGAGTCACCCAGTTCTGTCAGGGAGCTTGAGGGGCTTTTCAGCTTTTCTCAAAGTGACTGACAGATGTTAAATCTAAGGCCCTGCCAGTATTTGGAGCACGTGGCCATTAAGACAAAGTCACATCATGTGATATCAAAAGCGAAACTCCACTTTAGTGGCGTGCTTTGCTGTTGTGCTATCATAACTATAGCTGATAAAACCAATGCTTAAAACTTAATTACATACATAAATGCAGAAACTGTGATTAGATAAAGGACTATAAACTAACTATATTCACTTGCCACAAATGAGATTCACCTCTTTGGAATTTTAAGTTTCAGTTCTGCTCTAATGCTCTCAGCACAAGAAAATGAAACTAAATTAATTACAGACAGACAGGAGACACTTGAAGCACCTGATAGATTCAGGTATTCTTTGTGTTCAAAAAAAAAAAAGCATTGATTTCCTCATAAACAAATCTTTCCTGTCCTATAATGGTACAAAATGAATGAGCGATTGGGCTGTGCCCTTGGCATGGTGCGCTCTCTAGGCGTTGCCTTCGCTGTTTTGGCTAAGTTAATTGAATGACTTGCTCTACTGGACTTTCCAGCCCGGTGACGTGGTATAATGAGGTTCTACCTTCAGCTTCAGATGCCTTTTTCTCTCATCAGAGAGTCTGCAGGGACACATAATGAAGGTGCTCTGGTATTTCCCACACCCTCCTTTATCTCTTTAATTCCTCATTCTTTCAAATGTAACGTTAGAGGTGAGGCTCACCTTTTCCAGATGATGAGTGTCTATTTTCTAAATGCTCAATAACTGCCGTGGTACAAAGGTCAAATCGTTTTAATATTTCTAAAACTATAATAGTAGAAATAATACTTATATATTAAGCCTATTTTTACTCACAGGTTCTTTTATTTACATTTTGGGGAAAATTCATTTCAATTAATTCAATTCAATTTATAATGCTCACAAAACAATGTAGCTATAGTAATCACAAATCAGGGTATCTCTGGTATCAGTCAACAACAAAAATAAAGTAAAAATAGTGAAATTAAGACAAAAAGATAAAACATTTAAAATCTTTTCTTAATATTTTTTGTTTTCTTGCAGAAAAGTCTTAATATCCTTAAGACAAGACAACATATTAGATAAATTTGAAGTTTAAAGTACTACCCAAAATGTGTCCAATACAGTATGCTTCAATTAGGAACAAAAAATATTAGCCACTGAGGTAATAAATACCTCATTTAATACATTTTATCAAAAGGGAAAGCAATAACATCTAAGAAATCAAATGAATTCTGTTCTTTTAAACTTTCTATTTATCAACTTCCTATTATATAAAAGTTTTTGCCAAAATATAAAGCAGCACAATGATTTTCATAAATGTTTATTGAGCACTAAATCAATATATCAGAATGACTTCTTAAGGATCATGTGACACTCATGACTGGAGTAATGGCTACTGAAAATTCAGCTTACATTTCAAAATATATAAAAATATAAAGCTATTTTAAATTGTAATAATATTTCACAATATTACTTTTAGCATTTTCACTATGTTTGATTAAATAAATGCAGCTTTGGTGAGCGTAAAGCTTTCTTCAAAAACACTGAAAACATTTTTATTGGCCATAAAACTTTAAAGTGCAATGTACAGTTAGGTCCATATATATTTAGACACAGGCACAATTTTATTGTCTTAGCTGCTGACCAAACATATTCACGTTACAGTTATATAATGAATATGGGCTTAAAGTGCACACTCTGATCTTTAATTTGAGGGTATTCTCATCAAAATTGGAGGAAAGGTTAAGGAATTAAAGCTGTTTAATATGTACCTCTCCCCTTTTTCAAGGGACCATAAGTAATTAGACAATTGACTCAAAAGCTGTTTCAGGCGTTGGCTATTCTTTCGTTATTTCTACATCAATTAAGCAAGTAAAAGGTCTGAAGTGGATTTTAAGTGTGCCATTTGCATTTGGAAACTGTTGCTGTGAACCCTTATCATGCGGTCAAAGAAGGTGAAACAGTGAAACAAGGTGAAACAGACAATTGTTAGCCTTCAAAAACAAAACAAAACCATCAGAGATAGCAGGAACATTAGGAGTGGCCCTGGTGAGATTAACAACATGAAATGGCCTGGACGTCCACGGAGGACAACATTGATGGATGATCAGAGGATCCTCTCCATGGTAAAGAAAAACCCTTTCAAAACATCCAGCCAAGTGAAGAACACTCTTCAGGAGGTAGACGTGTCACTGTCAAAGACTAGCATCAAGAGAAGACTTCATGAGAGCAAATACAAAGGGTTCCTCACAAGTTGCAAACAAGGCATCTAAAAACATCTAAAAAAAGCCAGACAACTTCTGAAAAAGCATTCTTTGGATGACTGAAATTAGGATCAAACTGTACCAGAAAGGCGGGAAGAAAAATGTAGAAGGCTTGGAACAGCTCATGATCCAAAGCATACACCATCTGTGAAACACGGTGGAGCAGTGTGATGGCATGAGCATGCATGGCTTCAGTGGCACTGGGTTACTGGTGTTGAGTGATGATGTGACAGAAAACAGAAGCAGCCAGATTAATTCTGGAGTGTATAGGGATATACTCTCTGCCCAGATTCAGTCAAATGCAGCAAGTTGATTGGGTGGTGCTTCATAGTATAAATGGACCATGATATACAGCAAAAGTAACCCAGGAGTTTTTGATGATAAAAAAGTGGAATTTTCTGCAATGGCCAAGTCAATCTCCTGATTTCAACCCAATTGAACATGTATTTCACTTGCTGCAGAAAATCCAAAGGCAGAAAGACCCACAAACAAACAACAACTGAAGTCAGCAGCATTAAAGATCTGGCAAGGCATAACGAAGGAGTCAAAGGAGTCATCACAAACCCAGTCTCTGGTGAGGTCCATGAGTTCCAGACTTAAGGCAGTCACTGCCTGCAAATGATTCTCAACAAAATATTAAAGGGGTCATATGATGAGATTTAAATTTGTCCTTTCTCTTGTGAGTGTTACAAGCTCTTGATGCATAAAGATCTTTAAAGTTGCAAATACTAAAGTCTCAAATCCAAACAGATATTCTTTATAAAAGTTAAGAGTCAACCACGAACCCCCTAAAACGGCTCATTTTAAAATGCCCCTACATGTCTACGTCACTATGTGGGAAGATTTGCATAGCGTCACCCAAATGTTTACTTAAAGAAAGAAGGCATACATTTTATTCTCGCTGTTGCTGTTGTGGAAGAGCCAGGGTGTTTCGTTGTGAAAGCTAGAAATCAGTGGTTAAGTTGTATTTACAACACTGTTCCAGAATTTTACAGAGGATAGCCTACAATGCCGGTGTCTGTTTCTATAAAGTTGGGCAATTCCAACTTTGCAAGGACAGTCTTGCACTTCTTACTCACAGTCTTTAAGTAGGTTTTCATATGTAAAGGATTTGCCACTGATTAATCAAACATGAGTTTTGAGCAGTGTAGAGTGAAAATGGAGGGACTGTTGTAATAAAATTGTTGTAATTTCTAATAATTTTATGTTACATTTTTGTTCAACCCCTTGAATTAAAGCTTGAAGTCTTCACAGCAATTTCATCTTGAATGTTTCATTATTAATTCTGTTCTGGTGGAATACAGAGCCAAAATTATGAGAATTGTGTCTGTCCATATATATAGACTAGGGAATGTCAGAGAAATAGAGACACGCACTAATACAGCACTAATACAGCAAACATGTCTGCAGTGTGAAAGTATTTAAAACTATCAGAGAAAGACACAGAAATCATTACAAGCATGAATCACTGACAGCGAGAGACTGTTTAGTGCTGAATTCTGCAAACTGCAGAATGTTATATTTTCTAATTCATCCATGGATTGCATTTATTCTGAGCGTGCTGCACAAGCTCACGGCGCCAGGGTTCAAAGTCCAAAGTGTGAGGAAAATTTGCTCTGAACTTGTCAGTTTCAGATTTTGCGCTCCATTGTCAGTTGCTAAGTTACAATTTTGTGAATTTTTTAAAGGCATGTTACAATTTGATACGTGTGACAAACATCTTCCCAAATTCATAATGAGATTCATTTAGAAGAGAAGCACTAAGATCTTCTTTGGCGGGTTTCTGCCAAAATAAAAGCAGAGAAAAAGCAACAACTCCATCGACATTCATAAATGACAGTATTGTAATTTTACAGTCGTTCTGTAAAATAAAATAAAAAAGACAATAATGATGATAATGATACTAATAATTACCCTACAACAGCACTGTTAATACTTTTATTATAACATTCACACAGTGTTCAAATTGTGATCTGTAATATATTCTAATGTTTTAAAAGAAGTCTCTTCTGCTCAGCAACTTATACATTTTAAGTTAAATTGTGAAAAAAACGTGTTCGGTGTTCAGCCTTCGGCCCAGTGTTTCATTTTGTTCGGCTTCGGCCAAGATTTTTCCATTTCAGTGCATCCCTAATATGGACCTTACTGCCTATTCTTAAATCTTATTATCATTCATAATTTTACTTTAAGGATGTTTAGATATTTTTTTAATTCATCAAATTAATTTGTCAGTACACGTTTTATGTTTGTACACATACTTAACCAGTGGATTGCTTGACAAGAATCACATATGAAGCAATTATCATGATACAAATGAAATCTTTTGCCACAGTGAGTTAATGATTCGCAGCTATGCAAAATAAAATAAACACAAGCATGCCTCGGATGCAGTTAAGCCATAAATTCATGGGTAATTTTCTACTGGCAGCTGACAGCTTGCATCTATTAGAAGTTGGAACAGTGCCTATATGCTAACTAGGTTCAACAGAGGTGCATAGTGAACAATGTAGTGCAGAGATGAGCGTGACTTTGCCCAGTGTCGTTGAGAACACTGCTGTTTCTTTTTGATGTTGGTCATTTGGACAGTTACATATGGCAGGGTGTGAGTGGGAAAGTGTGGTGGATTTTCAATAAGAGAGTTTAGTCACCGGCTAATGGTCAGAATGGCACAGCCCATGCACGTGAGTCGACTGGTGGAGTTGTTTGGAGCTGATGACAGCGTTTGCTCTCACCCATTCATCACGTAAAGCACATATACACAACACATTTTCAAATCTCACACACCCTTTCGAATGCTGACTACACACACACACACACACACACACACACACACACACACACACACACACACCTAAATACAAACAGAACTGTGCAAATTCTTCACAAAGGCCCTCCCTGAAATGTAACCAAAGCCACAAACTGGACAGCAGGGCTACTCCGGTTTCCAAACAATTCCAGGGAAAGCGATGAACTCATCTCCCTGTAAATATTCTGTGGTAGTGCAAACTCCTCCGTTCTTTGAGTGTTCAGGATGTCAGAATATGTGTTTGGTAGGTGATGTCATTCTATGCAGAGTCCCAGAAAAGGTAAACAGTGAAGTTGTGTAAAACAGGTCTGAAAGTTGGTGGCCTGTGACTAATGCAGTCCATATCAAAGATGGAGGAGGAACCAGGAAGTGAATCAGCTGATTCCACACCCATCAAGGGAAAATAAAGAATAACAATGGATTCTTTCAAAGACCACATTTAAATTCAACGAGAGCTGTTTGGATATAATTCCATGTCTGTCTGTTTTTTTATATCTGCCTAATATAGTACCAATCACAAACTAATAAGCAACATGTCTCTGATGTATCTGAAACCTATTGGCCAAATAAAGTAAAAAAAAAATACACTACTGTTCAGGAGTTTAGGCTCAGTATATATATATAAAATCCTGGAAAAATACAATAAGTAAATTTAGCAGCACAACAGTTAAACATAAAATGTTTCTACAGCACCAAATGGGCATATTAGAGTGATTTCCAAAAGATCATGTGAAAATTCAGCTTAGCCATTACATGAATACATTTTCAAATGTATTAATAATTTAAGTTAAATTGTAATGTTTTTACTGTATTTTTGATCAAATAAATTCAGCTGTGGTGACTAGAACACACTTCTTTTAAAAACATGAAAAATCTTACCAACCCTAAACTTTTCAGTGGTAGTGTATAAATATACATGCATATAGGAAACAAGTCAAGAGCAAAATCTTTCAAGTCAAATCAAATCAAGTGTTGCACATTAAAGGTGCTCTAAGTGATGCCGGGAGTCGTAACTTCTTGTTGACGTTCAAATTGTTGTCAAACAAAACGGAGACTAGCTAGACCCTCCCTCCTCCTCATCCGTGCACTAACCTCCCAAACCCCACCCCCAAATCGTTCTTGTCGGTTATTGGCTGTAACAGTATGTATGTTTTGTGGTGCGGGTGAGCCCAGTTTGTTTTTCTTGTTGTTTGTGGAGCCTGTGGTGTCTAGAGAGACCCCGTTTTTTACAGTGTGTTCAGGGGACAAGCAGCTAGCGGATAGTGAGGAGATGTTTGCTGGATGTGACAAAAAATGTTTTGTCCTAAAAAATGTATGACATCACTTAGAGCACCTTTAAGAAGAGAGTATTTTCTTAAATTTCATCTCGGCATGACTGGATTTGTTGTTACTTGCTACTTCAAACATCCACAAAATTATGACTACGAATGGTTGTAAAAGATATTCTCAGAAGTTAAATTACCCATAATTTGAGATGAATGCATAATAAATGTTCACACAACCTACAGACCATTTGAGGTTTTCTCTACAGAAGAAGCCATTGTGACTTTTCCATCAACCTTTGCAACTGTTTTGTAACACAATCTGTGAAAATAAAGCCCATTTGGCTCGTTGTGTTCTTTTTTGTTCCTTTTCATGCACTGCTTAGTGGAGTTAATTGTTGTTGGAGCATGAGACAGCGTCATCCTGAACGGGCAGTGGTTAGGCTTTGTGGTCAAGTCAGAGACAGCAGGCTCGAGTTCGCAGTCCTATACAGACACAGCTACTGGTTTCAGGCGGGCTCCGTTTATTTAAAGATGGACAACCTTGTGAAAGGCCTCACTACTGTCTCATGGCAACAAGTCTCAGTTCCTTGATGTCAAAGCCATGCATTTTTTTTTTTAATCTTGGGTCATCCTACAGGCTTCTTTGTTGTAACTTTTGATAACTTTTATGCCTTTTTAACTACTGTCTCCCATGACTTTCAAACATCCATAAAAGATCTAAATGCCTGAAGAAGTCAATTTGCATTTTTCAACACTAGTCATATCGAGATGAAGCTCGAGAGAACAGTGAAAGTCCACTGATGCAAAGAAAAGCAGCAAGCCCTCACATACACTTCACACAGGAAGTTCAAAGTGAGACCAAACAGGAAACGAAAAAGATGATAACTTACTACCTGATGACTAGAGACTGCTAACAGCAGGTTGATCCAAACACACCCACCACACATCCTTTTTTTTTTTTTTTTTGCTCTTTACTGCAGTTGTAGAATTTTGAAGACAAAAAAGATGGAAAGCCGAATGGTTCAGAAGAATTAAACTGTGCACATGTGCTACTTTACTTTTTACAGCCAGCGTATTTTGGTTAAAGTCATGCTGGTTAAAAGTTTATTTAGATTTCAATCGCAATCACTAAGATAAGTGGTCTAAATGTATTTATATTGTCTGTGGAAGGCGTAGGAAAATAAAATGTTTGTCCAATCATATCCCTTGGTTCGAGGGCTATGATAGGCTCTTCTACCTGCCTGTCAATGTTTGTATTTGCAAGCCTCCATGTCCCCTGTTTGTGCACACATAAAATGTGACCCTGGACCACAAAAGCAGTAATAAGTAGCATGGGTATATTTGTAGCAACAGTCAACAGTAGACTGTATGTGTCAAAATTATTGATTTTTCTTTTGTCAAAAATCTTTAGGAGATACATCTAAGTAGGATATTATTAAAATAATAGGATATTATCTCATTGCATCCTCAGATTCCAGATTTTCAAATAGTTGTATCTCAGCCAAATATTATCCTATCCTAACAAACCATACATCAATGGAAAGCTTATTAATTCAGCTTTTGGATTATTTCAAATAAACAGTGGTTTTGTGGTCCAGGGTCACAAATGTCATCAGCGTGGTCCATTACGGTATTGCAGACTGAGCGAGAATGGAAGGTGTTATTATTGTAATATTATGTACTGTAATATTTTCCCACCAGTGAATGAGACATGAGGTAATCTAAACCCTCCACCAACACTGTCTCTCAATGTGTCGCTGGTTAGCCTCTGGTCTGCCTGAGTGTGTTCATGTGTTTTGGAGGAGGCGTGGCTGTGGAGAGTGATTTTCAGGGAGAGTGATTGTAATGATAAAACCTTCGTAATCATCGGGAAGGAGGAGGCGGGAACCGGCGGACACTCAACTGAAACTTTAATTACAAAATAAACACAAAACAGCGCACCAGCCCCTCACGGACGACTGATGCGCACAAAATAAAACCAAAACATAAAATAAAGCCCAGGCCTGGTCCTCTCTCGTCCTTCACTGTCGTCGCTCCAGTTTTATATCCTTCCATCTCCTCCACCGGCCTCGCTCCCACGTCCCTCGGCCCGCCCCACTCGTCACAGTGATCTTATGCTTTCACAGTTAGCTTGCTATCGTTAACATTAGGGGTGTGCACGGTTAGTGGAACATTCAAATATTCGTTCTGCTCTAACTATTCGATAAATAAAAATGATATTCGAATTTCGCTATATTTTTATAGCAAAAAATAATTAATGAGTGAATAAGAACTGCGGTCTTCTACAGTACTTCAAATATGCCGTGGAGAATCACAGAAAGTGACCGAATTGAAGAACATTGTTGAGGCATCTCTCAAGCAACGAATAAACACCGCTAACTTGGAGAATGCAGTGAAAACTCCTCTTCTTGTGTCCGCCCTAGACCCTCGGGACAAACAACTCAGGTTTCTCAAAGAAAATATGAGAGAAGTAAGAAAAAAACCAACGATAAAGAGGATGCAAAGCCCACTCGTCGGAAAAGGCTGAGCCAGTTCTTCAGCGATGATTAAAGAGAGTCCAGCCGAGACGAGTGGGAACAGTTCTTGCTGGAGCCATGTATTCCACCAGATGAGGATCCCATTCAGTGGTGAAACGAAAACGCTTCACAAAACTTATTCACTTAGCACACCGTTATTTGTGAGTCCCGCCAACGTCTGTGCCGTCAGAGCGTGTTTTCTCCGTGGTCGGCCTTATTGTTAACAGACTAAGGAGCCGACTTTCCCCCGATCATGTTTACATGCCCGTGTTTCTTAACAAGAACAGTAAAACAATAGAAAAAAAAGGAAAAAAGATTTGCTGACAGTTTCAAAGTTGAGTGTAAGCAATCTGTACAATAGCCTAATTGCTGCAGGCTGCTTTACGTTTTTTCTTTGTTCACTTTTTTTTTTTTTTTGCTTTTAATCTGTACTTTTGTTTGTTTGCACGCATTGTTAAAGGTTTTCAGCTACAAAACACTTATTACACTTATTAAGCTTATTGTGTGTAAGCTTGTTCAAAATAGACGGAAACAATAAATGTTGCTGAAAAATAACGTCTGTCTCATTAAACTTAATTTAAATAAACGAATATTCGAATATTCATTTTTTGTGAGCTCAAATATCCGAATGTGATATTTGCGGAAAACTCCCATCCATAGTTAACATCTAAAAAAAATAAATCACCTATCCTTCCCTTTAACTTCTCTAGCACAATGAATTTTTCCATGTAGTACACACAACTTCAGCTTGTCTATTAATGCCTTCAGATTAGTAATGGCTGATTCATACGATTCCCTGCTTAAATGACCTTTCTTAAACTAGCAATTCACTGCAGCCACAATCATTGCCAATATTAAGACAAAAGTGCAAATTCTGCAAATTGATGTTTTAGTTCTTAAGTGGACAATGAAACAATACATTAATATTTGGCTTATTATGAAACTAGTTAAAAGAGGGTTTTTCTTTGTTGTTTTCAATTATGGAACATAAAAATGTGTAATGGAGAACACTGGCTTTAGAAGAGGACCCAAGAGATACCGGCTGTGCTTATGTATTGGTTTGTTTTCTAAAAATGTGTTATTTCTGTCTGGTGTGTCCACCATCAGTTTATTCTAAAACATATACCAAGTGCAAGATTGCACATTAACATAGCTCAAAATTTAGCTTTGTTTTGTTTAAGTGAAAAATAAAAAATGAGCCACAGTGAAAACAACAATTCAAGATCACATCTGCACTGTGACTCATTGACCACCATGTCTGTCACCTATGCCATATCCTATTCATGATTGATTCTTCAAGTTCTCTAACTCATTTTGGAGTTCCCCTTTTTCCAGCGCATTAACGTCATTCATGCTTTCCACAGGACTCAGGGTTTGCAACAGTGGCTAATAAAAAATACAAGGCAAGGTGCAGCACACGCAAAGTTTTGCTGACTACAACGTCATAAACCATAATAGCTCATGTGTTTATGATGGCAATGCAATTTCTCTTACATTCAGATCTTGTTTTTTCCTGCTGATTAAAAAAAAAAATTAAAATTAAAACAAAAGTTTTAAGATTGCATAGCTCATCTGAACAAGCAGAGTATTGCAGGCTGGGGCCAGAAAAGTATGTTTTACTTGCACCGTCAAGCCAGTGTTTCACTGTGACTGTGTTTTATATTCTCTGATCATTAATATGTCTTTTTATGCGCTGCATAATTTGATGTACTGAGTACTGCTGTTGCAAAGTCATAAAAGTATCAATATCTAGCTGGCTAATTTAAAGGTTTTGGAGTGACTGGTTGAAAATAACAATAAAGAACTCTAGAAATAATTTTAGTAGTGTACTGATTTTAAATATTTTTACTGGAAGACTTATTATATAAAATCTTTAAAACAAGATTTATTTTCCTAAAAGCAAAACACTGCATGACAAATTAAGCTTGGATAAAGTGAAAAACTCATTGCAATAAAAGAGTGTTTATGAATTTATTGCTGTATATGTATATTTTAGGTTATTTGAAAATGCACGTTTATTTATGAAAAACTAAAATTATAAAAAATATTTTCCTGACAGATATACAGGTGCATCTTAGTAAATTAGAATGTTGTGGAAAAGTTCATTTATTTCAGTAATTCAACTCAAATTGTGAAACTCGTGTATTAAATAAATGCATTACGCACAGACTGAAGTAGCTGAAGTATTTTAATTATGATGATTTGGGCTAACAGTTAACAAAAACCCACCAATTCACTATCTCAGTGATCAGTTTGTGGCACTGCTGAGGTGGTATGGAAGCCCAGGTTTCTTTGACAGTGGCCTTCAGCTCATCTGCATTTTTTTGGTCTCCTGTTTCTCATTTTCCTCTTGACAATACCCCTTAGATTCTCTATGAGGTTCAGGTCTGGTGAGTTTGCTGGCCAGTCAAGCAAACCACCACCATGGTAATTTAACCAACTTTTGGTGCTTTTGGCAGGGTGGACAGGTGCCAAATCTTGCTCAAAAATGAAATCTGCATCTTCAAAAAGCAGGTCAGCACAAGGAAGCATGTAGTGCTCCAAAATTTCTTGGTTAACGGGTGCAGTGATTTTGGTTTTCTAAAAACACAATGGACCAACACCACCAGATGACATTACACCCCCAAATCATCACAGACTGTGG